>NC_026000.2:12051196-12193478 GCF_000442705.2 Elaeis guineensis | reverse complement strand
CCGACAATCTGAAGCTGTACTATCAGTGAACTTTGTATCCACTTGCCCGGAATACAAATTCAGTTTCAAAACTTCGGAGTCCGGAATCCCGACTCTTCGACCGTGGGTCGGTGCCCGCCAGGAGTACATGCTCCGACGCCCCGACTTGGGCCCAACGTTCCATTGAGAATCAACGGCCCGATCGCCGACGACGCATCGGACACTTACGATGACCAATGTATCCATAACAACGGGAGCTACACTCCTTCTACAGACAGACTCTCGGGCAAAACAATCGGCTAACTTGTCAACTTGGCCCCAGCCAAGAAAGGCCAAGCGCCAACACGACCAAGGTCGCGTTCGCAACCTACCGACCAGATCACGATCGGTCGAAGAAATTAGGCTTGCCACCGTTTATCACGCACCGCGACGTATGTGCCCGACCACAGTCTAGGTAATGGGAACTCGACTTGCCATCGTTCTCCCTATCGAACGCGTCGGACGCCATCTGACTAATAACATCGGGCGTCATTCGACCCAACGGACGTGTGTCCGGAGGTCGGTCGACCTTTGACTCGACGAACGTGCCCGACTCATGTCGGGACGACGCACACTCGACTTTGACCTTCGACTCACGACCGGGCGACGGACGTTCGGCTCAGGCCTCCGACGGGCGCACACTACGACCGCCGGACGGACGGTCTGTGATCGGAATTCACCTTGCCTCTTCCATGGCGTACGTTACCGACTGTCTCGACTAACGACTTGGGATGTTACCGAGTGACCTAATATGGTATGTCGGGTCTACGACTTTGCGACTCTACGACTCTACGACTCTAAGTCAGAGCGCATCTTAACATGTGAAGGGAAGAAGCTGAAAATGCTTAATTTCATTAAGTCTACAAAATTGGACCGAAGCCCGATTACAAGTACATAAAGCGAAACAAAAAATTAACAAGACCCCGATCATCCTTCAGAGTCGACCTCTTCGATCGGGAGGAGCTCGGGGGCAGCCGGTGCATCCGCCCTGATCGGCGCTGGGTCGGAGGTCGGGGCCGTCTCCTCTTTGGCGGTCTGCTCCAGGACGGTTTCCTCCACCGCAGTAGCATCTCCCGATGATGGGTCGGCTACCTCTTCCGTGGCTTGGTCCTCGGATCCTGGGGGGACGATCCCGCTGAGGTCGAGCTCTGGGTACAAAGCCTGGACTGCGTCCCGAGCGTCTTCGTACTCCACCCGATACGATGCGAAGCCGCTTTCCAGGAGTTCCTCCCGATATTTGTCGGAGCCACGGAAGTCCTCCACCGCCCGACCCAATGACTCCTTCGCCGACCTCGCCTCCGCCTCCGCCCGATCAAGGGACTCCTTCGCCGACTCTGCCTCCGCCTTCGCTATGTCAGCATCGGCTTGGGCGATTGATAAGTCCTCCTCGGCCTTGGCGAGATTCTCCAGGCTAACCCGGAGCTGCTCGCATTCGGCCTCGAGTTCGGCGGCGACGCCATCCCGCTCGCACCGCAGTCGGTGAGCGGTTCGACCCTTGCGCTTGGCTTCCCCGCGGGCCGACTTAAGTTCGGCCCCCGAGGCAGCCAAGGCATCCGTGAGATGAGAGATCTCATCCTCGAGTCTTGCCTCCCGATCGGTTGACAGCTTCAACTGCTCGACCAGTACCATCTTTTCGGCTTTGGCGGTCACCGCCCTGTCCTTCCAGGCCACCCGGACATCTCCGAACCTCCGGTATCCGACCTCTAATTCGGACATAGTGTAAATCAACTGCAAACAGAAACCGACCGTCAGAAAGATGAAATAATAAAGACAGCAATAGAGGAAGGGGGGCGAGGCGGAACTTATCCCGATCATGATCGGGTAAAAGGAAGACAGCATCTCGATCACCTGCCGAGCCTTCAGAACCTCCACGTCGGCTGGAAGGAGGGTCCCTTGACATAATCTCCTGGCCAAGTTATGGTCGGCCAGGGCTGACGCTCCCTCGGAGACTCGGGCGCTCGATGACGTGATGCGACCCCCCGACCTTAAGTCGCTTGCGGGGGCCATCGGGGCCTTCCCTCGATCGGCCGCCCAGGCCCGTAGATCAGGGAAGGAAGGGATGCTCGAGCTTGATTGAGCACCCCCCGAGGCAGCAGCGGGAGCCGACGGAGGACGTTCGGGTTCCCGAATGACATCTTGTGCCTCCTCCATCGACGAAACCGCCGACACTTCTTCGGCCATTCCCTCCATCGGCTGCTCCTCTAGTGGTGCCGTCGGAGCCGAAAGCGCGATGACCGGCTCCGACTGATCGACCGCCGATGCGGTGGTGGTCGGCGCTATTGTCGAGGGTCTCTTCAGCGGTCGTGAGGGCCCGACCCCGGACGCCGACCTCTTCCTCGCCGCATATTGTCTAATCTCGACGTCGGTCGACCTCATCCTCGGCAGCATACCTACAATTTCAATAAGAGAATCAGTATATGTTCGGGGGCTAACGCGAAGCGAAAAGACAACCGATGGATTGGACAGTACCTAGACGGGGGACCAGGCTCAGGCCAGCGTCATAGAGGGCTTGTTCGGTAACAAGCTCCCTCTGCTTCGGTACCGACATATCTTTGAGTCGGTAGAAATCCTCCCGATCGTCCGCCTCCACTCGGCTATTCTCGTTCGCCTCAATCCGAGGCTCGCCTCAGCAGGAAGGAAAACTTCAAGGAGAAGAAGAGAAAACAAAGAAGAACTGATTCTTCCATCCATGAATGGACGATGGAAGACCAGTGATGAAAGAAAGACCCTTTCGAAGATTGAAGAGCCACCACCCTCGGGCTTTAGGGTGGGGTCGGAGGATGAAGAATGCCCGAAAGAGAGAGATTCGAGGGTTGGTCGGCAAAAGCTGACACAAAAGGGCGAAGCTGATTATTAACCGAACTGAGTTCGGCACCAGTTGCACCGAACAAAGTCCGTAATAATCTAGAAGATTCCGAACAAACTCCGAAATCGGGAGCCGAAGACTAGCTCGGAGGTCCTCGACATACAGAGCCACCTGGCCCGCAGGCGGGTTGTTGACCCGCCCCCCGGCCCTAGGGGCGAAGAGTCGAAACTGCTCCGGGATACAATACTGATCCCGAAGTCGATCGACATTCGGCCCTGAAAGTGAGGAGACCTCCACTTCCGGGGTCGATCGAAGATCATCGGTCGGATTCCCTGACTGAGCTTCCCGAGGAGAAGTTCTGGCCATGATGCCAGAACCAAGAAGAAGGAAAAGACAGAGAAGGAGGAAAGACAGAGAAGAAGAAGGAGAAAGGATTTCAAAAGAAGCAAGAACGAGGCGAAAGGAAACACAAGTCTCGAATGGACCTTCCAAAGAATGAAGGCAGAAGCAGCTACCTGGGACGAAGGGGGGACCGCTCGGGCAGAGTCTCCGTAGCAAAACCGTGAAAAGTGAGATTTTGGAAACAAGTGACCTCATATATATAGGGCTCTTCGACGGCCAGGATGAGGGCGCGCCGACACGAACCTCTCGGATGATCGACACGTGGCAGCACCCGGGCCCTCCTCCAGCCCGATGGTTCGGCGCACCCATCCCAGATCGGGCCACGTCGCCTTCATTTGCACGAACGACTCCGGCCCAACGACCTCCCGACATGTGGCGGAAAAATCGCGCCTCAGAATTAATTCGCTGACGGCGATCCGTGTTCCCGATGGGATGCCTGACGGTAGTCCGCGCTCCCAACAGAGCGCCAGGCGGCGGTTTGCGTTCCCCAGAAGGCATCTGACATCGGATCGTCTAACACCAGATCGTCCTACACTAAGTCGTCTGACACCGGATCGTCCGACACCTGATCGTCCGACACTAGATCGCCTGACACTGGATCGTCTGACATCGAATCATCGAACGTCAGATCGTCTGACATCGATTTTGTTGCTCCTAGATTGATTTTGATGATTACAAAACAGATTGAAGGGATACAATATTTTAAAATGAAAAAGTCCTTATGCTCTTCAAGGGCAAAATCATAATTTCACTAAAATTCTGATTTGATAGTACCATTTGGTAGAACAAATGATTTGAAATCTATTGGTGAAAATTTTATTGTGTTTGGACTTATATTTTTGAAGTTATGAAGGTTTGAAGTGCATGAGTCGACTCATGAGTCAACTCATGGCACTGTGAGCTGATTGGCACGCAAAAATTCTCCTTGGCACGCTAGTTTTCTGGCTTGGCACGACCTGTGAGTCGACTCATGAGTCGACCCACAAGGCATGAGTCGACTCATGAGTCGACCCCTGCTAATTTGAGCCAAGAAATTCCAGAAAAGCATTCTCTGATTTTTGCAACAGAGGTCGACTCATGAGTCGACCCCTGAAGCATGAGTCGACCCCTGCGACGGAAAATGTCAGCAACGGCTATTTTTTTGCCCGTTTTAATTGCCATTTATGCTTCCTAAAAATCCTCTAACGGCTCTTTATCTGCCTAAATTATTTTCTCTTGCTACTAATGCCATAAAATGCTTAAAATGGTGAAAGAAAATTGCAGATTAAATAGCAGATCAAATTGCAAAGAAAATGTGTGGAAATCGGGAGATCAAACGTGAGATCAAAAGAGAAGAGAGGATCCGAAATCTGAGATCAACGAAATATTCAAGAAGAAGAGAGAGGATCCACAATATTCAAGAGAGTTTGTGAAAAAGAAAAGCAAGAGCATTCAAAGAGAGAATCTTTCAAGTCGATTGTTTTCAACCTTGATCTAGAGATTGTTCAAAGCTTTCAAGAGATCTTCAATCAACAATCAACCTCTTCTCAAGCGTTCAACCGTTCATTCATCTTGAGAAAATCTGAAAAAGGGGTTCTTCATTTGAGTAAAGCTTTTATTGTTATATTTGCTCATTTAAGGAGCTGTTATTGTATTCATCTGTGCTCTAAATATTCTTATTCTTTGTGAGTTTTTGCTCTTGTTTTTGGAGGATTTTCAAAACAAGGAAAGGTTGATCCGAACCTGAAATCGGAGTGTTTTGGGTTTGCTTGTACCCGGAAAACAAGTGTTCTAGCTTGAGATAGCTAGGGTCGGAGTTTCCGACGTCTTGTATTCTAGCTTGGGATAGCTAGTGTCGGAGTTTCCGACGTTTTGTATTCGGGTTGAATACAAAGGATAGTGGATTAAAATTTCCAAGTGGGATCTTGGGGAGTGGATGTAGGTGCAAGGTTAGCACCGAACCACTATAAATCCTTGTGTTTGTGGTGTGCTTTATCGCTTTATTTTATTTCTTTATTATATCCTTGCAATACTACTTTAGGTAATTAATATTGATTTAAAGCCATTGTTTTGTTCTTCATAAGTTATTTGTTGGGCTTAAAATTTTTAGAAACCCAATTCACCCCCCCTCTTGGGTTGCATAGCTGGGCAACAAGTGGTATCAGAGCCAGTGCTCTAGCCCTTCTTTGATCTAACAATCAAAGAGCCAAAGATCTATGGCAACCCATGTTGGAACTTCTCTAGCTGAGGGGCAATCAACAAACCGACCTCCACTTTTCAATGGGTCTAATTACACCTATTGGAAAGCTCGGATGAAGATTTTCATACAAGCACTCGACTATGATATGTGGAGTATCATAGTGAATGGTCCTCACACACCCACCAAGATTATAGATGGTGAGGAGTCAACCAAACCCGAGAAAGAATGGGATGAGGTTGACAAGAAATTGGCACAATTAAATGCCAAAGCTATGAATGTTCTTTATTGTGCACTAGATGCTAGTGAATTTAATCGCATTTCTACTTGTGCATCTGCTAAAGAAATATGGAATAGGTTAGAAGTCACCCATGAGGGAACAAATCAAGTAAAAGAGTCTAAAATAAACATGCTTGTACATAAATATGAATTGTTCAAAATAGAGCATGATGAGTCCATAACTGCTATGTTTACTCGTTTTACTGATATAATCAATGGTTTAAAGAGTCTTGGCAAATCTTATACTAACAGTGAACTTGTAAGGAAGATTCTCAGGTCACTGCCAAGAACTTGGGAAGCTAAGGTGACTGCCATCCAAGAAGCAAAGGACTTGAACACTCTACCTCTAGAAAAGCTTCTTGGATCCTTGATGACTCATGAACTTAGCATGATGCAACATCAAGAGGATGAAATCAAAAAGAAAAGAATCATTGCCCTCAAATCCACAACTTCACCTGATTATGAAACAGATGACTCTGAAGATGAAGATCAGGATGAGGAGATGGCTCTCATCACCCGAAAATTCAAGAAGTTTCAAAAAAAAAGGAAACAGGGGATGAGAAAGAAATTTACAAAAAGGGATCAAAGCATAGAAAAGGAGAAAGATCAAACCCCTATATGCTACGAGTGCAAGAAGCCAGGATATTTCAGATCCGAATGTCCTCAATTGAAGAAAGGTCCAAAGAAATTCAAAAAGAAGGCAATGATGGCGACCTGGAGTGCGAGTGATGACTCAAGCTCCGACGAGGAAACCTCAACCGAACAAGTCAATCTGTGCCTGATGGCACATGAAAATGAGGTAACTTCTGAATCCACTAGTGAATTTACTTTTGAAGAATTGCATGAAGCATTCTATGATTCAATTGATGAATTAAAGAAACTAGGGAAGAAAAACAAAGAGCTGAAATTGAAAAATCAGTCCTTAGTGAAACAAGCTGAAATTCTTTCAATTGAAAAATTCACATTGATTCAAGAAAATCAAAACTTTAAGGATGAAATTAACAGGCTGAAATCTATAGTAGATAAGTTCACCTTAAGTTCAAACAAGCTAAATATGATCCTTGATAATCAGAAAGCTATATATGATAAGGCTGGACTTGGTTATAAATCCCTGAAGAAACAAAAATTTTTGAAGGATATTTATGCAAATTATCCAAGCAAAAAGCCTACAAATATTACTTGTTTTAAATATGGAAGAATAGGACATAAATCATACACATGTCTTATTAACAAATATGCAAACACAAAGAAAATATGGGTTCCAAAAGGAACCATTCTGACTAACCCGAAAGGACCCAAGAAAGCTTGGGTACCTAAGACAGAAACTTGATCTGTGCTTGCAGGTGTGTCTAGCATCCCAAGAAGGAAACAGAAAATGGTATCTTGACAGCGGATGCTCGAGACACATGACTGGTGATGAATCACAATTCATCACGCTTGATGCTAAGGATGGAGGGATGGTCACCTTTGGAGATAATGGCAAAGGAAAGATCATCGGGATAGGTAACATTGGTATCACTCCCTCCAAATACATTGAGAATGTTTTACTTGTTAAAGGTTTAAAGCATAACTTACTTAGCATTAGTCAATTCTGTGATAAAGGGTATAAAGTAAGTTTTGAATCATCTGTATGCATTGTGACGAGTCCTATTAACGATGGCATTAAATTTATAGGACATAGGCATGGCAATGTTTATATGGTAGACTTGAATGATTTAACTAAATTAGACATGCAATGCCTAGTTTCCTTAAATGCTAAAATAAATGAGACTAGTTGGCTGTGGCATCGTAGACTTGCACATATCAGCATGCATTCTCTTTCAAAATTAATCAAAAAGGATTTAGTTCTCGGTTTGCCAAAATTGAATTTTGAAAAGGATAGAATTTGTGATGCATGCCAATTAGGTAAACAAACTAGAGTATCATTTAAATCCAAAAACACTATTTCAACTTCTAGACCTTTAGAGCTCTTACATATGGATTTATTTGGACCAACTAAAACCACTAGTCTAGGAGGAAAACGATATGGATTTGTAATAATAGATGATTACTCTCGTTTTACTTGGGTTTTCTTTTTAGCTCACAAAAATGAAACTTTTCAAATTTTCACTAAATTTCATCGAAAAGTCACTAATGAAAAAGGGTTTTCAATTCAAAATATTAGAAGTGATCATGGAACAGAATTTGAAAATCATGACTTTGAAAATTTTTGTGATGAAAAGGGAATTGGCCATAACTTCTCTGCTCCTAGGACACCCCAACAGAATGGGGTAGTTGAAAGGAAAAATAGAACCTTAGAAGAAATGGCCCATACCATGCTTTGTGAAAGCAACCTTCCAAGATATTTTTGGGCGGAAGCTATTAACACAGCATGTTACATTTTAAATCGTGCTTTAATAAGACAATTTTTAAAGAAAACCCCCTATGAACTTTGGAAAGGAAGAAAACCAAATATTGCCTTTTTTCATGTTTTTGGTTGCCGATGTTTTGTATTAAATAATGGCAAAGAAAAACTTGGTAAATTTGATGCAAAATCAGATGAAGCAATCCTTCTAGGTTACTCCTCCACTAGTAAAGCATTTAGAGTGTTCAACAAAAGAACCTTAGTAGTTGAGGAGTCCATACATGTTGTCTTTGATGAATCTAACGATCCTCCTTCAAGGAAGAATAAGGGTGTTGATGATGCAGATCCACTAATAGAAGGTATGAAGGAGATCACTCTGAAAGATTCAGCAACTCCAGAAGACAAGGATCAAGAAGATGAACAAAATGAGAAAGGTGAAGAAATTCAAGAACAACCTCAAGGTACAAATGACTTACCCAAGGAATGGAGGTATGTTCACAACCACCCTAAGGAATTAATTATTGGTGATCCTATGCATGGGGTAAAAACACGTTCTTCACTTAGAGATGTACTTAATCATTGTGCTTTCGTATCTCAACTTGAACCTAAAACTTTTGAAGAGGCCGAAAATGATCATAACTGGATTAATGCTATGCAAGAGGAACTTAATCAATTTGAAAGAAATAATGTTTGGACCTTAGTAAAAAGACCTAAAGATTATTCAATAATTGGCACAAAATGGGTCTTTAGAAACAAATTAGATGAGCATGAAAATGTAATTAGAAATAAAGCAAGACTGGTTGCTAAGGGATATAATCAAGAAGAAGGAATTGATTTTGATGAAACCTTTGCACCTGTTGCTAGATTAGAAGCCATTAGACTTCTACTTGCTTATGCTTGCTTTATGAAATTCAAACTATTTCAAATGGATGTTAAAAGTGTATTTTTAAATGGATATATTTCTGAAGAAGTATATGTAGAACAACCCCCTGGATTTGAAAATCATGCTTTTCCCAATCATGTCTTTAGATTAAATAAAGCTTTATATGGTCTAAAACAAGCACCTAGAGCATGGTATGAAAGGCTAAGCAAATTTCTACTAAATAATGGTTTCTCAAGAGGCAATGTAGACACAACCATATTTATTAGAAGAAACCAAAATGATATGCTAATTATACAAATTTATGTTGATGACATAATTTTTGGGTCTACTAATGAATCCCTTTGTCAAGACTTTGCTAAGCTTATGCAGGGAGAGTTCGAGATGAGCATGATGGGAGAACTCACCTTCTTCCTCGGACTCCAGATCAAACAATCAAAAGAGGGAATCTCCATCACCCAAAGCAAGTACACCAAGAAACTACTCAAAAGATTTGGAATGGAGAACTCCAAACCCATTGGCACACCAATGAGTCCCTCATGTAAGCTTGACAAGGATGATGAAGGTAAATGTGTAGACTTAAAATACTATAGAGGCATGATTGGATCATTATTATATTTAACTGCAAGTAGGCCTGATATCATGTTTAGTGTTTGTTTATGTGCTAGATATCAATCTAATCCTAAAGAATCTCATTTGAATGCTGTTAAAAGAATCCTTAGATACTTAAATGGTACTCAAACTTTAGGGTTATGGTACTCTAAGGACTCACAAATAGATTTATTAGGATATTCTGATGCTGACTTTGCTGGATGTAAACTAGATAGAAAAAGCACAAGTGAAACTTGCCAATTTCTCGGAGTTAACCTAATCTCATGGTTTAGCAAGAAACAAAATTCGGTGGCACTGTCTACGGCTGAGGCCGAATACATTGCAGCCGGAAGTTGTTGTGCTCAAATCTTGTGGATTAAGCAACAACTCGAAGATTTTGGAATCAAACTTAATGAAACTCCAATAAAATGTGATAATACAAGTGCCATAAATCTATCTAAAAATCCAATACAACACTCAAGATCCAAACATATTGAAATAAGACATCATTTTATAAGAGAACATGTTCAAAACAAAAATGTAATTCTTGAATATGTTTGCACTGAAAATCAATTAGCCGATATCTTTACAAAGGCCCTTAGTGAGGATAGATTCTGTGAAATTAGGAGAAATCTAGGAATTCTAGATCCATTTGCCTAAACTTCTCTTAATTAATATCAAATATTCTTAGAGCTCAATTTCCAACAACTATCTTGGTTCCAAAAGCTCAGATTTATCACTCTAAAAACTTATCATTGAGCAAAATTCCTTCTCCCAAAATTTTAAATTTTTCTGGAATTTATTTGCATTTTTCCTGATTTTCTGAACTTCATGAGTCGACCCCCGTGAGTCGACTCAATGGCAAACTTGTAAATCCCACCAACTTCCATCGGGTTCATTGTTTTTAAAACGGGAAACCCTGTTTATGAGACGACTCATCTTCTCGTCGTCTTCCTTCCGAAAGCCGTCCTCTCCAACTCTTTTTGCTCCAAATCCAAGGATCAATTCTGAGGCAATTCTCCCTCCTTCTCTCCACCAAAAATCGCCTCCTTGAAAAGGACTTTTCTGTGCTTTCTCGCAGTGATAGGCGCGGGTGGAACGTGCCCTAGAACTTCACCGTTCATTCAAAATCCACTTCTTTTCTCCACCAAAATTCTTCTTTACTCTTTTGTGATCCCTCCTCCACTGAATTCAAGTCTTCTTGTCCGCTACTTTATTGGATATGGCTCCAAAGATGAAACTTTCCCAAAGGAGGAAATCAATCCGAGAGCCTGAGGAAATTGTCCGAAAGAAAAGGCATGCTCAGTCTTCCACTGTTCCCAATTCAGTTTCAGTACCTGCTCAAGGTCCCTCTCAATCCTCCATAAGCCCCAGTGTAAATCTTCTTTCTGATAGAAAAGTAGAAACCGGGAAAAATATAGATTTTCGGTTCTTTGAGAAAGAAGGCTTTACTTTTGCTACCAAGATCAAAAATCAAGGATGGGAACTTTATTGCTCTCTTAAGGAAGTCACCTATGTTGATCTAGTCAGAGAGTTCTACCAGAACCTAAATTATGGAAACGGGTCTGTGACTTCAACTGTAAAGGAGATTGACATCTGTTTGGATTCTAGGATATTGGGAGAGATACTTCAGTTGCCTAGTGAAGGATACTCATATATGGAACTCCCAATTAAAGAAGAAGGGATCAGAATTATCTTAGGAGAAGATTTTTCAGGAAGTTTAAACAGATTGGAAGCAAAGCTACTGTCCATTGAGATGAGGGTCCTGCATCAGATTGTGACAAAACTATTCTTTCCTAGGAGTGGTAGACATGACTTACTATCTGGCAGAGATGTATGTGTCATGTTTCATATCATCACTCAGACCCCCCTAAACCTCCCTGCACTTATGATAGAGGCCATGAGAGAAACTTTGAACAGATCCAAGTCACACTTGCCTTATGGTATGGCCCTTACTAGAGTATTTAGGAGGTTTGGAGTTAGCTGTGAGGGGGAGACACCTACCAAGCTCTCACATGTGGACACTTTCAACCAACACAGCCTGCACCGAATGGGAATTACAAAGACTGTTGGTGGTTGGATCAAGGGCTCTGAAGAAAGAGCTGAGGAGAGAGCTGAGGAAAGAGCTGAAGACAGAACTGAAGGCAGAATAGAAGAAGAAGGTCCATCTTCTCCTATACATGATTTCAGGGCAGCATCACCAGATACACAGTTCATTCCTGATATAGAGGCTGGCCCTTCTGAGTTTACTAGGATGCCCACACCATTGTATCAGCCAGAGAGCAGAGCACCTCATTCAGAGTTCAGACTGGCTGATGATCAGATCGAGCATATATCTCAGCGTGTGGCTTCTTTGTTGTCTAGCCAGTGGAGTAGTACTTCTTTTGCACCTGAAGCTACTTCTTCTGATCAGACCATTACTCTCCACATCTCCACTGTATTTCAGATGATTTCAGATCAGTCCGTCAGGATACAGCAGCTTGAGGACACAGTCTGGAGACTGACTGGCAGAGTTCTTGACTTGCAGGGGCAAGTTCTTGCATTGGCCCATCCCCAGCCACAGGAGTCTACTATTGAGGTCACAGACCTCACTGCAGAGGCTGGCAGGCTCAGAGGAGCACTAGAAGGTGGATATGAGCTACTGAGGAAAGAGATCCGTGGATCGAGTGAGCATGCTACCACCCAGTTCACTGCTCTACTTCAATCTGTTTCCAGAGCACTGAACGTACTTGATTCTATCAGACTCATGGTATCAGCCCTAGTATCTCTGCGTTCTCAGCCTCCCAGTTCATCTCGTTCTCCTACTCGTGGCAGAGGCAGACGGGGTAGAGGACGCACTTCTGATCCATCATCTTCTCATACTATATCTGATGACTCTGATCATTGACTTATCTAGATCTTAGGAGTTAGTATCTTGTTCTAAGATCTATACCTTGGGGCCATGTATTGACATTTAGCTGGTTGAATTTTATGAAACAATTATGATATTAATGGAATCATCTTTTACCTATATTTCTACCTCTTTGTAATGATTATATTTTGGTTATATTTCAATCTCCGATACATCTGTTGAAATATTATCTTCTCCTTATTGTTGTTTGCTATTGATAATTGCTATATTAAGGGGGAGCAAACATTTGTGAAAAACTCTAAAGAGGAGGAAATTAAAGAATATTTCAGAAAAAGAAAAGGAAGAGTTAACTATGTTTGATGATGTCAAAAAGGGGGAGAAATTAAAATTAAACAAAAATTGAAATTAGACAAAAAGCAAAATCCTAAATTATGAGAAAAAGGGGGAGAAATTAAATTGAAGAAATTAAACAAATATTGGAGAAATTAGACAAAAACAAGGATTGAAAGATTAAACAAAACTTTGAGAAATTTTGGTATCAAAATTTGGTATCAGACAGAACTTTAACAAAAAGTTATCCATCAAAAGCAAAATCATGAGTACAATGCAAATAAGTATTTTTTTTATATATAAGCTCTGATATTCAAACTTGCTTTTGAAATTTTACTCACCTTAATACATCAATAAGAAATTTGTTTTACTCTGATACATCCTACAATTTCTTTCAACTTGATCTGATACATGATAACATTTGATCCGATACAGTGTGAAGGTTTCTCTAATATATTATAACATTTGCTCTGATACTGTATGAAATTTTCTCTGATACATTAAAAATTTTCTTGCTCTGATACATTATAAAATCTTTTCTGATATCATTGTAAAAATTATTTTTGCTCTGATACATAGAAAAAGTTATTTATCTTCTCTTGCTCTGATATATCTTGAACTCAAAATAATCTAATACCCTTTTCAAATCTTAAAGAAAATGGACAAACTATTTTTGCATTTATATTACATGCCAAAAGAATCATACTCTTTTCAAACATATACACCTATAATGGATTCTTTTGAAATTAATGCTTTAACATAAATATTTTTGTTCATATGTTTTGTCATCATCAAAAAGGGGGAGATTGTTGCTCCTAGATTGATTTTGATGATTACAAAACAGATTGAAGGGATACAATATTTTAAAATGAAAAAGTCCTTATGCTCTTCAAGGGCAAAATCGTAATTTTACTAAAATTCTGATTTGATAGTACCATTTGGTAGAACAAATGATTTGAAATCTATTGGTGAAAATTTTATTGTGTTTGGACTTATATTTTTGAAGTTATGAAGGTTTGAAGTGCATGAGTCGACTCATGAGTCAACTCATGGCACTGTGAGCTGATTGGCACGCAAAAATTCTCCTTGGCACGCTAGTTTTCTGGCTTGGCACGACCTGTGAGTCGACTCATGAGTCGACCCACAAGGCATGAGTCGACTCATGAGTCGACCCCTGCTAATTTGAGCCAAGAAATTCCAGAAAAGCATTCTCTGGTTTTTGCAACAGAGGTCGACTCATGAGTCGACCCCTGAAGCATGAGTCGACTCATGAGTCGACCCCTGCGACGGAAAATGTCAGCAACGGCTATTTTTTTGTCCGTTTTAATTGCCATTTATGCTTCCTAAAAATCCTCTAACGGCTCTTTATCTGCCTAAATTGTTTTCTCTTGCTACTAATGCCATAAAATGCTTAAAATGGTGAAAGGAAATTGCAGATTAAATAGCAGATCAAATTGCAAAGAAAATGTGTGAAAATCGGGAGATCAAACGTGAGATCAAAAGAGAAGAGAGGATCCGAAATCTGAGATCAACGAAATATTCAAGAAGAAGAGAGAGGATCCACAATATTCAAGAGAGTTTGTGAAAAAGAAAAGCAAGAGCATTCAAAGAGAGAATCTTTCAAGTCGATTGTTTTCAACCTTGATCTAGAGATTGTTCAAAGCTTTCAAGAGATCTTCAATCAACAATCAACCTCTTCTCAAGCGTTCAACCGTTCATTCATCTTGAGAAAATCTGAAAAAGGGGTTCTTCATTTGAGTAAAGCTTTTATTGTTATATTTGCTCATTTAAGGAGCTGTTATTGTATTCATCTGTGCTCTAAATATTCTTATTCTTTGTGAGTTTTTGCTCTTGTTTTTGGAGGATTTTCAAAACAAGGAAAGGTTGATCCGAACCTGAAATCGGAGTGTTTTGAGTTTGCTTGTACCCGGAAAACAAGTGTTCTAGCTTGAGATAGCTAGGGTCGGAGTTTCCGACGTCTTGTATTCTAGCTTGGGATAGCTAGTGTCGGAGTTTCCGACGTTTTGTATTCGGGTTGAATACAAAGGATAGTGGATTAAAATTCTCAAGTGGGATCTTGGGGAGTGGATGTAGGTGCAAGGTTAGCACCGAACCACTATAAATCCTTGTGTTTGTGGTGTGCTTTATCGCTTTATCTTATTTCTTTATTATATCCTTGCAATACTACTTTAGGTAATTAATATTGATTTAAAGCCATTGTTTTGTTCTTCATAAGTTATTTGTTGGGCTTAAAATTTTTAGAAACCCAATTCACCCCCCCTCTTGGGTTGCATAGCTGGGCAACAGATTTGTCCGGATCGTCCGCTGGTGAGATCAGCAGAATCAAGGCATGACACAATGAAGAATCCACTCCTTTCGTCCGACGCCCCACCTGCGTGGAAACGTGGGCCGACGTGACATCAGGCTCAGGAGTGGGGGGGCAACTGTTGGGATATACCGACTGACCCTGATGCCGACTCACCGATGCCGACTCACCGACGCCGACTCACCGATGGGTCCCGATGCCGACCCATCCTCGAGGATGGACCGACCGACTTTGCCCGTCTGACGACGGGCAACACCAACGGTAACTATCGAACATGCCCGGCCGGAACGTGTTGGCCTAACAGGTCAACACTGCCTCCAATCGCCTGAAAGCCGATCCCGCATCACCGACTCTCTGTCGGGTGGGACATCACCGACTCCCTGTCGGTTTGGACAACCGACGTCCGACCCCTACAGGCCCTTTTGGATGCCGAATGAGCGGCATGGGCTGCAGTTCTGTCAAGGATATGCCGTGCAACCGCTAGGGGGCGTTGTCCTGCTAGGAACCTGGGGCGCTGTCCTGCCAAGGACGCGAATTAATTCCTAGGACCTGTCAGCTCGTCAACGACGTGACAACCCCCGGCGATTTGACAACTCTTCAGTTGTCTACTTCACCGACAACGGGACCATACCACCTCCTACTATAAAACGAGGTAAGGCAGCAGCTTGAGGGGAGGGAATTTTCCTCTCTCTCTCTCTCGCTCTCTCTCCATCGCTGAGTCCCCTGATTCCTCTCTACTGTTGCCTAGTCTCCTCTCTGACTTGACCGTCGGAGGGTCTCCGCCGGAGGCATCTCCGGTCAGTGTGGGCTTTTCTTTGCAGGTGCTCGTTCCCGGCGACCAAGCGACGAGGGGATTGGCCGCAACACCCTGTATTATAGAAATTTAGGTTGTGGTTGGGTTATCTGGCATTCAATATTTCAATCCCAACACAAAATTTTACTTGTCCTTGTTGAAATTTTCCAACCATTGCTCAACCCAAGTTAGGTAAAAATTGACCCTATCTTACACAATGTTGGGATTGGATAAAAATACACATATTAAAAATCAGGTTGAATTGCAATTTTAATTTCTGATGATAATTTCATTTCATTATGTTATGTGATTTTTATTTTGATCCTTCTTTAATCTCATATGATCTCCATAACTGCCTAGCCTTGTTATGGGCAGCAGATGAATAAGACTAACCATCTTCAAAGCAAAATGTTGGGTTGCAAATCAGATATTTGACCCCAGAACTATGGCTTTTGTGAAGCAAAGAAATACCAATTACTCTCAACTCAATCCAGACTATGTAACAAGCCAGAGCATTTCGTTTTTTTCTTTCTTTTCTTTCCTTGTTTCTTCTCTATCTTTTGCAATAAGGAAAAATAAAGGGCACCTACTTCTTCTTCTTCTTCTTCTTCTTTCTTTTTTTTTTTTTTGGAGGAATATCTCTTTTTCTAAGTAAGATAAGAGTTGTGCTTGCAGTGATTCAAGAGAAATGCTCCATGGATGCGAGGCATGTCAAGTCATCATATTCTGTGGACTCCAAATGAAATGAACCAATATATCCTTAGTTTTCAAAGCACAACATGCACTTAGACTTGAAAATCAAATCCAACTAACGTGACTGCACTTTTCCATAACACTATACCTCTCCACCATTAGAAAAGATCTTGCATATGCTACATGATGGCCCTTTAAAACCCCAACAACTTCTAACAGTATTGTTTGGCATGTCCTTTGGTACATTCACAAGCCGTCCAACTAGATTTTTGTGTTTCATACAAGGATGGGTGGGTCATGAAATAATCCTATTAGATTCTCGGGATTGAAACACAATTTTCAGCAGTAAGTCTAGTTTTGAACCTGCGAATTTTATTGGAATTTTTTTTTTCTCTTTTTCTTTTTTGGTAAAAACCTATCAGGGGAGGTTTGTAACATCATTATTCGTTAGTCACCTCCACAACGTTATCAAGTTGCACTTCACACCCTTCCACCAGTCCATGCTCACGTCCCAAGCCCAGACTAACAATCCTATAACCGCGGTCACCACCGAACCCTGTAAGTCTTAGCTGACAATCCAACGCCAGAAAAGGGCAAGGCTAAAACCTATATCCTGGGGTAACAGCACCGGATGCGGTGACCCGACCGCCAAGGTCGGATCTCCGGTGGGGGGATCTAACCGGTCCCGGCTTTCATCTTTGGTCTTTTCCCTATTTTCTCCGCCTCCCCCAAACTCAGTCAACCTTGCCGTCGTGGTCTTCTATTATATCTCTCTTGCTTCTTCCGTCCCCAAAAAAAACCCCATAAGAAGGTGCGATTTTTTTTCCTTCCTTCTGGTTCTCGGTCTCTGCGTTGCGGGATTGGGGTGGGGTTTCCGAGGAGGGTTCGCGGCCCGAGATGTCGTCGGAGATCGAGGTGGTGGAGGAGGGCCCAGCCGCCGGGGCAGGCGGTGTCGGAGGTGGAGCGCCAGCGGAGGAGGAGGCGCTGAGGAACGACGTCTACACCGCCGCGGCGTACGGCGATCTGGAGAAGCTTCAGCGGCTGGTGGAGGTGGAGGGTTGCTCCGTCTCCGAGCCCGACGGCCTCGGATACTACGCCCTCCAGTGGGCGGCCCTCAACAACCGCACCGCAGCTGCCCAGTACATCATCGAGGTCCTCTCTCTCTATCTCTCGTTCTTTTTGATGATTTTCGATAGAATATTGGGTGTATCACCCAATTCTATCTATTGGTTTTCTTGAGGGAATAATGAGTCTTTGGATGTCTTGAGATCATTTGATTTGGATGGTTCTTTAGTTTTTACTCGATGGAATGTATGATGATGGTTACCGTGCTTGACTCCGTGATTGATTGCTGATTCTTGGGCAGCACGGAGGAGATGTGAATGCCGCGGATCACACAAGACAGACGGCACTGCACTGGAGTGCCGTGCGCGGCCATATCCAGGTTGCTGAGCTTTTGTTGAAAGAAGGGGCTCGAGTGGATGCGGCAGACTTGTATGGTTATCAGGTTTGGGTTCAAGCTGTATAGTTTCTCAATCACGTCGTGTTCTGTACTCTGGGCTCTGAGCTCTCTGGCTTATGTTTTTTCCTTGGATTTGATTCTTGAGGAAAATTGGAGGGTCTTCTAATCGATGACAATGGGTACATTTGAGTGTTTTTGGCATAGTGTTATTTTAGATACGAATGTTCACATATTTTGGGTTCTTGTTTGTAATCATGATCACAAATATCAGGTCTAGCCCCAACCATTTGGGGTTGGCACTCAGCATTGTGAGTCCTTTCTTGCTAATAGTACATAGTAAAGGATAACTCCGGTGTTGTAATTTTCTGAAATGCCTACTTGGTGAATCCTGCATAGAGACCATCTCTGCCGGTTCTTCATGGCTTTGTCCCCAATTGGTGGAACTCCTGTGCCTCCTTTAATGTCCCTCTTTTTCACTACATAGTTCCTAGTCTTACCATGCATTCATGTCACCATTTAATTTTTCTTCTTTCTACTTTCACCTTGTTTACTGGCTTTACATGCTAACCAACAATATAAGCCTTAATGCCATTTTTTAATTATATTTTCCACATATCACCAGTGATCTTCGGTTGAGTGCTGATTCGTGCATCTAGCAAATGCATTTAAGGAAATTTAGTGGTTTGGGATTGCAATTCTCCTTAAAACGGTGTAAAAGCTAAGTGTATAATTCAATCAATTTTTCTAATTCATGATAAAGTTTCAAGACATTCAACCTCCCAAATAATGGTCCATTACATTCTTTATACTATGCCTTGATGAAGATTTTGTGCTTCTACCTCATCAAAATCCAAACCTTGTCAACAATTCAAGAAACTACATCTCCCAGCCTGTGTTTCAAGTCAATGCATCACAGGCATGCTTTGTTAAGGAATGCAGTTTTGTGAGAATTTGCAAAATGCAGTTTCGTGAGAATTTGGAATGAAATCAGTCCTTTGCTAATTGAAATGTCTTTTAATTAAGTTTCACTTGATTACAGACCACACATGTTGCAGCCCAGTATGGACAGACAGCATTTCTGTATCATATTGTCACAAAATGGAATGCTGATCCTGATGTCCCTGATAATGATGGAAGAAGCCCTTTGCACTGGTATGCAACTCTTTGTCCTTTGCTTTCAGCTTATCCTATGTGGAACAATGGTTTAACTTGGCTGGAATATAAATTCTACTTCCCCCAAAAGCAAATTTCTGATCTCTATGTTCATTCGCAAATGTATGCTTCCTCAATTAGAATATCACTGCAGTATCCAAATAATATTAACTCTCCAAGTTCTTTTGCCTCTCCATAGTATGTGGATGATGTATATTCCAATGTATGTCCTTTTTCATATCTTGATGTCATGGTGTCATAGCATTGCAGACTGTTTTTTCTTTTTCCTTTAAATATAATCAGAAAATGAACTGTAGTTTATCATCTTCAGATGATCATGGACCATTATCCTTCTCTTGTCTAAATTTTCTAATCTGGAATTTTTGAGCTTGCAGGGCTGCCTACAAGGGATTTGCTGATTGCATACGTCTTCTTTTATTTCTGGATGCTTATAGAGGACGGCAGGATAAAGAAGGTATGCACAACCATTTCTTTTTTGTCATCTTTTTTTTTTTCTTTCTGTTGCTAGAGCATAAAGTGTCTTGGCCGATGCATTCACATCTTCCTTAATCTGTATTATGATCATGCTTTCAAAAATTTTGGCACTTGTACCAAGTCAGAAACTGTTGTCAATAGGTTGCACTCCTCTTCATTGGGCTGCTATTAGAGGGAATCTAGAGGCATGCACAGTGCTGGTTCAAGCAGGGAAAAAAGAGGACCTGATGGTGACAGATAATACTGGTTTCACTCCAGCACAACTAGCTTCTGACAAGAATCATCGGCAAGTTGCTTTTTTCCTTGTAGGTATTCTGTGTTTGGAGTTGTTAACCTTTATTTTCTTGGAAGTAAATCAATAGTTTCTTAGCTTTTTTATCTAGCAGCTTGTATTTGCCAAATGCAAAAATGTGTTTAAGCTTTTCCTTTATGTTTAACCAGCATTGAAGGAGGCTGTTCTCAGTATTTAGTGTTGTTTTAAGTGATTAAGCATGCTTCCTGGCATGTTCAAAACTCATTGAAACCAAAAGCCTCTTGTTTTCTCATTTTTAAATAATGTCAAGATTTTTTCCTTTTGTTTGATATTTTCTTCATTAGCTGCATCATTCCTTGTTCATCGAAGACCGATTGGTTGTTTTATTCATATTTAAGTTCTCTCACTAAGAGACATATGAATAGTTCAATTTCATGATGTATTTTGCCATATAGGTGAGTTCTCTTTTGTAAACTGCAGAATCATGTGATGCTGGGAAGTAGCTTCATATGCATCTACATTAAGTTTACTGGAGCAACTAGCAGGAACAAATTTCATAATGAATTATAATATACACACTGTGTATGAACTCAAAAAAAAGAATGAGAAAAAAATATACAAATGGATAGTTATTTTACTTTTGTGTTCTACTTTGTACAGAAACTAATATATATTAGTAGATCAAATGAACTTTCATCATTATTCATGTGGTAGACCTTGTCAGATTAAGTAGATTGATGGATTCTTTCTGTTTGCATATTTCTAACTAACCATTTCGTGTTTTGCATAACTTTGATGCCAAAAAATGTAGTCATTCCTCAACTACTTCTGTGAGCTTATGATGAATGCAACTGCTTCCAACCTATTGTTATGTCATACACCTCCTGTCCATTCCCATACCTAAGATAGAAATTCAGGTTACTTTAAAATTTTAGTATTAAACTTAAACAGCTACATGGAATCTTTTTGAGCTTTATGTTATATGTTCCCTTATCTTACCTGTATATTATAGAAGCTTTCCCGTAGAAAAATTATATGAAACCTTTACAAGAGCTTATAATAGATGAGGGAACAATATAAATATAAATGTCAAAACCAAGCCTTCTCCTGTCTGTTTATATACACACATATATACATCCATACATACATAAACACGCATATACTTACATACATATATCTACACACACACACACACATACATATACATACATATATATACATATGCATACGTACATATATATATGCGGCTTCCTGTTTATTTTTAGTTAGATGGCGAAGCATGACACTGGAAGCAAACAGCATATGCTGCTCATGCTGAAAAGTTAGAAAGGTTTCACAGTTGCTGCAACTTCTACCTTTATTCCTGGATGCTTCAATGAGAACACATTGACGCACTTGCTATTCTACAGTTATTTTTGGCATTACACTTGAATCCACACCTTCTCCTTTTCCCGTTTCATACAAGTACAAAATCTTCTGCAAAGATTGGAGTAGGTCATCAAGGTCTTAATGGAACTAAAATCTGTGCAGGGTAATGCTAGAAGGCTGTATGACAGGCGCTGTGATGGGAATAGCCATCTTGGAAAATTATCAAAATTAGGACTTGCACCTGCTCTTTGGTGTATAATTATTGCCATGCTTGTTACATATATACATTCAGTCATTTCAGGTATGTATTTGTCATGAGTGCATGAGTAAAAGTGTATCCATTCTGTCAAGTAAATGTGGTTATGTTATTTGTTTTGTATTATCTTTTGTTTTTTGGATGCAGCATCATATCTTTTGAAGTTAACGGCTGCACTTGGGCTATTTGCATGGTTAGGGGTCTTTCTGGCAACTGTCGGACTAGTTATGTTTTATAGGTGTAGCAGGTATTGTAAGTTTTTCTTTAGCATGATTTTTCTTTTATAACTGATGAGTGCTAAATGGATGAAAATGCATGGTTTGGTATGCATGAAGATGCCGGAACTGTTACATCTGACAACTTTTTGTCAGTTTTATTTTGCAAAATATTTGGAACTCTTTTTTTTTTTTTGTGGGGGGGGGTTAGAAATATTTGGAACTCTTTTGAAGCAATTTATGCATATGAGTTTTACTATAATCATTGCATTCTGATTATGTTGCACAGTCGGAGAATACTCTTAAACATACTAGCTTTTTTATATTATGTTTTTCAGCAAGCGTCTATTGATATTTTATTTGGAAAATAAATATGATTTGTGGAGTGTTCGCTTGTCTGAATTTCTGGTGGTTTTGAAGAACCTATATCTGAACCATGTTATTGCCTTTGAAGGATGCGTGTTTAGATACTTATTTTGTACTTTGTGTGACTCCTTTTTTAATTATAATGCTTATAAATGTCAAAAAAATGACAAGGAAAAAAACTTTGTATATCGTAACAGATATGGATTTTTTTGTATTTCTTTTAAAGTTTTTAAGTATTATGGCAAAGATTATGTACTTATGTTTTTCTTGTTGTCTGTTGAAGTCATGTGCTTCCTATCATTGGCATAATGGGTTTGTACTTATTAAATTTGTTGGCCTATTAAGATATGCATAAAATATTTGTTCTTTTGGATGTAAGTAAATTATTGAGACCCAAAGCTTGCTAAGATTCTACAGAACTTAGACCCGTTTATCCCAAAAATGTGGACAGCAGGTAATGTACTTGTTGGCTGGTGTATTAGTCTGCACAAATCTGACCCAAATAAATCCAACATTACTTACCAGGCTCCACCAAAAATTGCCCATAGGTGCTAAATTTTTAGCCAAGACCACCTAGGCTAGAGATGGAATGCCATGAGACCTAGAAGGTTAGTTGGTATACTAGAAATCTGCCTTCCTAGTTGATGTCTGAGCCATGGATTAAAATAATGACTAGCTCATTTTTTCCTGGGCTTCTTTTAATGTTATACATTTATGTAACAACTATTATTTAGCCGTTATTAAGTTTTAGTGCTTGTGTAATGTTAATAGCAGTTGTCGTTCTTTCTTCCCATTGTTTACATAAAACATTAGTAATTTTTATATCAATTTCTTGAAACTAGTTTTTTGAATGTACAATGCATGTGACTGTTTTAGAGTGGAATATTTGATGGACGGACGTGATCCTATCAACAGAGTCATGTGGCACATACAATGCATGTGCATAAGTCAAAGAGAAAGGAATGTTTGTTTGACAGTTGCAAATGCATGTTTTGATGAGACACTACTCGTTACTTACGATGCACATGCTTGATTCAAGTGGATGGAATATGTGATTGATAGTTATGACTTATGATTTAGGAGGAAGAATAGTTTAATAGCTACAATCTTTTCAATTCTTCTATTTAGCATATTGGAGGTATTTTCCAGTGTAACCTTAACTTTTTGATTGGTTGTGTTTTAATTCCTTTTTGTCACTGAAAATGGAACCAAATCACTTGTGGCAGAGGTTGATTGAAGTAGATGGAATATGCAATTGACAGTTATGATTTAAGAGGAAGAATTGTTGCATTACTATTGTCCTCTATCTTAAGATCTTCAGCATTACATTTTAATTTCTCTGTCTATTAAAGGCAGATTGATAAATACATTCTCAGTTTTGGTCATTTTCTCTTTTGTTTTGTCTAATACATTTATTTGAGATTGTCAGAGATTTATCATAGTATTATTGGGTACACTGTTTAAAGAGATGTTCCACAGTGGGGACGGCCCTGCTAGCCTGACCTTATCCTCTGTGTTATTTGTAATAATAAAATAGAGATGTATTGATCCAAAGTTATTATATCGCAATTTGTGAAAGGATGTTTTTCTCCGCCATTACATTTTATAATAGCTATGATGGCTGTTCTTTTGTTCCCCAAAGGCTCAACTGGGCAAATAACTGCCGTCTTCTAAAGTTTCCCTAGACCTGAAAAGAGTCTAGATGAAGAGAAAAATAGCAAGTGGATTGGAAGCTGTGCTTAGTCAAGGCTTAATTTGTAAGCTGGAGTGTAAAATCAGAAAATATGGACACATACAACCACGTTCATGCATGCATATGCACACCACACTATTGTGCATCTCTTTTTATTGTGGTACTCTGATGTTTGCTTGTGTACAGTTAAATTAATTAATATCTTCTATTCTATGCGACATGGTGCAGATGCTAATTTTCATGCATGATGCTCTATCTCATTGCCATACTTTTGTGATTTGATACAGGAAGGATCCTGGTTATATCAAAATGAGCGTACGGGATTCACAAAATCAACGAGACGATGTGAGTTGTAAATTGGCCTTGCTGAATAAAACTAATTACATAAACAACTGATTTTTCTCTTCTTGTGCCTATGCTGACTGAAACATAATAACAAGCTATTCTTTCATTTCCGTAGTTGTTTAATAAGTTAGACTACTGCATGCATTTTGCATTTGAGTAAAGCACATAAGTTTTCACCATGGCCTCTTTCTTTGCACTTCTAGTACATTATGAGTCATACATATATACATAAATACAAGGCAATAGCTTCACCACATCTCTTTCCTATCAAAGTTTTTCTTATACAACAAATTATAGCTTCCTGCCTTCTGTGCCAAGGATGTGTGTGCCTTATCAGTGGGCACATTCTACAATTCCATATCAATCATCTCATTGAATAAGCCACCCTTTTTATAGTTGTATGTATTCTTTATTAAAAAAAAAAAAAATCTTAGGAAAGTTGTGCATATGCTGTATTTTTTTAAAAAAAAATTCTACCTTTCTTTCTGTGTTCAAGAGAAAAGAATGAAACACTATTTATGATAGAAAACAATTCATGAATATGACTCCACATTGTACTATAAATTTTTCATATGCATTGCAGCATGCAGTAAGAGGAAAATGTAATTTAAGTTAGCTTGATGGTTTATATACCTTATGTGATATGACATAGCTTTATTAAGTAAGATTCTTTTTGTTAGTTTGTTAATATGTTCCCTGCCAACATGTCTTTATTTGAACACAAGATTTAAAAGATTTATCCCATGTTAGATCTTGCATTTTCCATCTGTGTTGGTTTATATTCTAATACATATTGAATGTTTCATTGGAAGGTTTTGAAGCTATAAATGTGAAATCAAATCATATTGTATGTCCAACTGAGCTTGTTTTTTAATTTATATGACCTAATTTGTTGGAATTCATGATCAAGGATATTTGCAAATTTTAAAATAGCCTATTTCAGGGTTCTTTTTGTGTCACTTTGCCAAAGAAATAGCCCTAAATAATTAACATGCTTGGAAATGTAAGGATTTGTTTGTCAGCTCATCTTTGCTGCTGACCTGAGTTACCAAGACCCTTTAGTTTACCGCAGAGTTCGTGCACCCAGCACCTAGAAATGGTTAGGGGTGTGAAACTTGGGTGTGGATGTGCAAGAAGAGATTCTTAATGACTAAAGGGATCCTATGGTCAAACATGTGAGTATGTAACCATACCCAAGTAACATAGCTGCTGACATTTTCATCTTTTTGTGAAACCTCTTTAGACCTAACTAATATTGATGGTTATGGAATTTTCTGATAGTGATTTTATCATTTTTCCCCCTGGTATGTGAGGAGGTATTAAGAGAGGATGAGGAGGTCAATAGAGTATTAATGAAGTGAATGGAAAGGAAGGTTTAGAACTAAAATATTTAGGTGCAAGATTGGTATTATAGAGTTTACGTTGCTTTGGATGGGGAGGGGGTCCAACATCGATGATCCTAGCCATTGGATGTTATCTACTTCCTTTAAACTGCTTACACACCAAAAGTCATGTGATTTGGAGACCTATAGTGTATGCATTGAGTGGTCAAACAAATGCATTGTTCCGTGTTATTTAAACTATCAATTTTTTTGTTCATTCAATTTATAGACTAGGGATCTCCAAATCATATGAATTTTGTTGGCTAAGTAGTTTGGAAGTAGTGGATCGCGGCTAGACCCTGTTGTCCAATTACGACTGATCAGATCTGAGTTGAGATCTGCTTGACTGGGTTCTAGTCCACCTCTCGATGTATGACCTTTTTTTTATTTTATTGTATATCTTGTTTTCACTAAATTAAGTAATTTCTTCAGTTTATTTTGTGACATTACAAAAGAAAGGCAATTCTTTATGCCGGACAACAGTTGAGCTTTTTTTATCTTTCTTTAACTCTGCACCATCTAAATCAAAGAAGTTGGTGATGGAGCAATGATCTGAAGATCTACTGGATTGAACATACCTTTTAGCAAAAATATTGGATTCCAATGATCATCATTTCGTTGGAATTATGTCTTTGATATCTATAACTGATATTTCATGGCTCTTGGCCAAATCCCAATGTGTGAAAGTCAAAACTGGCCAATATTACAGTTGCAATTTTGTGATGAGTGTACTTTAGTTTTTTAATATTTTAGGTAGGAGTCCTTTTAGTTAGATCTAAAGTCTGATGAGAAGTTCCCTTGAGTTTGTATTGTTGGGGATCTCTTCATGTCGCCAGGAGAAAGGCTTGTGAGCAGATTGGTTTTGAGACTTGAGAATTATGGTATATTCATTTTATCTTGGGAATTCCAAAATTCTGTATCTTCTCATAACTTTCTTACTCCTATCTTGATGTTTTCTTTTTCACGAGGATTCTATGGCCATCCGCATTTATCTGCAGTATTAGTTGACTCTATCTTGATATCTGATGTTGGCTGTGTTGCTATATCATAATTATGGTAGCTCAAAGTAAATCCTAAATTATGTAGTTTTCTCTCAATTGTGAAAAGAAAATCACATTTTGCATACTCCTGGCTGCTGCTGGAGCATTTATCATTATCTTGGGAAATCTCAATTTTAGCACATAAAAAAAGATACTGATGCTAGCTGTTATTTTATCTAATAAACCAATTGATTGGTTGTCCAATCTTAAATCCTTGAGGCAATAATTATTGAAGGCCCATTTGGTATTGCTTTTGTTTTCAAAAGTTCAAGAAGAAAAATGAACTAATCTGAATAATATGCCTTTGTTTCTTGAAACTGTTTGCAAAACCTTCAGAGTTGTGGTAGCAAAGATTTATTGATTTCAGAAAAGATTGAAAAATCAAAACAAGGGATGGTAGAAGTTCTATACGAACACTACCTGAAAATCAATCTCCATCTGGTATTTCACTAATTCATAGAGAAACAAAAACACACACTAAAAATAAAAAAAAATAAAAAAACAATGATTCCAAATGGGCTCTAAATTACTGATTTCTTTAAAAAAGTTGCAAGGTGGGTTTTATCTTTCAATATTTTTGCTTGCAGGAGCCTTTACTAAAGATGGAACTAAATAATCCTGCTCTGCTATCTGGAAATTGGTCCCAGCTCTGTGCAACGTGCAAGGTATGTTTTCCATATAATTTTAAGGATATCTTCTGCCCATTGGCATGTGTACTTTAAATTTCTCATGCAGCTTATACTTGAATATCTTTTAGATTGTCAGGCCTCTGCGTGCAAAGCATTGCTCCACTTGTGATCGCTGTGTTGAGCAGTTTGATCATCACTGTCCTTGGGTATCAAACTGTATCGGCAAGGTTCTTTGACCCTTATGACTTGCATCTCCATTTCTTTCTGTCTTGCCTTTTCTGTGCCTCCTATCTATCCAGAGGCATTTAGGTTTTTCTCCCACTCCATATAACATTCTTCTTTTTCTTAGTAAATAAATGATAACATGTAATTGCAGAGAAACAAGTGGGATTTCTTCATGTTTCTCATTCTAGAAGTTTCTGCTATGACTGTTACTGGTGCAGTAACCATAATTAGTATGTGTTAAATGAAGTTTGTGCTTTTAAAACTTTTCCTTTTTAAATTGCTTGCAAACATTCTACTTCACTTGCATTGAAAGGAAACTAATTTTGTGTTATAGGAATAGCAAAAGATCCAACTGCCCCTACATCTTTTGGTGCATGGCTGAGCCATTCTGCTACTCACCATCCCGGAGCTATATCATTTCTGTTGATGGAATTCTTTCTTTTCTTCGGAGTTGCAGTTTTAACTGTTGTACAAGCATCACAGGTGTGCATATTTTTCTTTAGCGTTTTGGTAAATGATCAATTTGGCATACTGCCATTCTTATGCATTTTGAAATGGCATGAAGTGAATGTCATAAAAATTTTAATGCTGCAGTTCTTCTTCCCAGATGGAACCAGCACATTTTAAGTTTCATGATCTCGTATATTTATTTGTATTTCCTTTTGGCATACATAATGATTGTTGTTCTGAATATTCTGTGGCATGCTTCTATTTGCACATGTTTATGCTTCTGATTTTGGATCACAAATTATCTTTCAATTTGTTTTTTCATAATATTAAGTTGAACTGTGTAATTACTTAGAATATTACATTCCATTGCTGATTGGCATCTCTCTGTCTGTGTATCTCTAGACCCTTGGTTCGGAGTGATATTGTTGTTTACCCATCTCCGATTTGTCCATCTGTTTTAAATCCGCTGCTAATTCCAAATGTATGTGAGAACACAATCTTCTTCCCTGGTAGTATGTCAATACGCAGGATTTTGATTAAGCATGCTTTTAAGGAAATAGCAGCTTGAAAAACAGTGCAAGCATAAAGTAGCCAAAAAAAAAAAGAATTAACATATCAGAGCTAGAAAGTCTCGAGTCAAAATAGTGGGTCAAGTTCATTGAAAATAGAATTTGATTTGAGCTAGCCTTGGATCCTAATTAGTGCTGGTGAGTGGAAATTTTTGTTTGCAAACTTCATCACCCTGCAAGGAATGGTTCTGATAAATTATGTGCATCAAAGTTAATTGTCTAATTGTTCGTGCCATAGTTGCAAGCTTCTAGAACATGTTACAGTCCATTCTTGTGTCAGCAAATTTGTTTCTTGTCTCTAGTAGCTTTTGTTGATAGAGACTAAGCCTTCCTGATTATTTCTTCGTTTTTTTCAGATCTCTAGGAACATAACAACAAATGAGATGGCAAATGCTATGCGGTATAGCTATCTCAGAGGACCAGCTGGTCGGTTCAGAAACCCATATGATCATGGCATTCGCAAGAACTGTTCAGACTTTCTGATAAATGGTTACAATGAAGATGTTGAGTGTCCGGAACAAGCATCACCTTCTGAGGAACTGGGGATGATTCAAATGACAAGGAGTACGAATTTGCAGAATGGAGAAGGCCATTCTCAACATGGAAACAGCAATGGCCATGTTTGCATCGACGTGCATTCCAAAACTGCTAGATCTCATGGACATGTAAATTCTTCACAGTGCAACCATAACGATAAGGCTGAGGGGGTCCCTCTGGGGTTGGGTTTGGGCCTTGGCCGTAACAATGTTCGTCACAATGCACGGTCAGTTCTTGCCTCCTGATTCATCATTTCATGGGGAGCATGAGATTGTGCTCTTTGTAGTTGTAACTATCGAAATGTCTACAGTAGCTTTTGTTTGTTTGTAAGTTCATTTGATACTAGTTACTGTTCTTTGAGAGCCGTTTTGGCCCCACGCCTGAGCAAACCTGTGGATGGTATGGTGTACTATGCTAGATTCTGTGCACACGCTTTCTTTACCTATGAAAGACAGTTTATTGATGTGACGATGGAAGTTTGAGGCGAACCAACTAAAGGGTATAGGATTTTCGTTGATTCATGCGTGGGAAAATGGTGATGACATGTGAGAGTTTGGTAGAAGGTTGTGCATCTCATCACAATGGAGGAGGCGCTGGAGGCTAGGCCTTCAACGTAGGAGGCTGTGACATGTAGAGGAGATTCTATTGTTCGACCATCCGTGGATTCCAGGAGTTTCTAAGAATGTCGGATGTTGTTGGCCTCGCCCGAGCTTAATCATGTAATCGTCTGGAGCAAAAAATAACTTTTCTGCACGATGAGTGCAGCAGCATTTCCGTCTTTTAAGACCGAGTTGGGAGCGTTTACATGTCCTTGACCCTTAATTACTGTATTTGTAACAATCCAACATCATACCAAACAGGCTAATGGTTTCCTTGGTACTGTAAGTATTCAAGAACGCATCATCATCAGGTTAGAGGTTCAAATCTAACTAAATTTACCCATAAACATCATGATCAATCTTGGTCCGTGTGAAAAAAAAATCCATTCTGCGATATCTTCTAGTCGATGTAAGTTGAGTTTTTCTTTTCTGGTACCATTCGAACAATTCAAGATCTCACCCATAAAAGTGAGCAAAAATCCATTTCTTCTCGATGCACACCAGTTGTAGAACTAAACAAGTGCAGAAACAGATCCTCTGACAATCTCTAGAAGATAATCTCAATCTAAACAACTCTACAGGCCACCATATGATATGAACATCTTCTCCAATGCCCCTTAATGGTAACCGACCGAGACCTATATGTCATCTATTAAAATTACGAAAAAGCACACAACAATTGGCTAAGCTCTGGTAGGTAGATCAAACATTTAAGCGCTTCTATAGTTTTTCCAGTTTCATGTGCTTAAGCGACAGGGTAACCTTCTTATTCTTTTACAATTTCACTCATGCGATAGGGTGACACTGGAGAATCTATCCTGTGTGATTTGGCGGGTCTACACCTCGATTGAATGGTGATGCTATAATCTTCATCAATTCTTCCTATGGTAATCAATATAAATTGCGAAGCAACTCAATAGGATTTAAGTCGTACGACTTCTGTAATGATAAGAGGCACAACCCGGTAGGGTCAAACCCCGTCGGTAACTAGCCGTCTAGTTCTTTTTTAGGAGTTACTTGGTTAGCTACGAGTTTTTGTAAAAAAGGCACCTGGAAATAACGGAATTTGTGGAAAAGAAGGGAAAGACCTGTCTTCCCTAAGAGTTTCTGAAGTTTTATAACAGTTTCAGCAAAACCGATTTTATCAAAAGCAACAAAAGAACCACATTACAAAACTCAATAAGTTTTCCTAATCCCGTCTTAGTGAAGACTGTCAATCTAATAGCTTGTCAGAATTCTACCTGCTTACGCAATAGTACAATATTCAAGAAGATGAAAGTCAAAAAAACATATTTTGATTTAAGAATAGATAGCTGCCATTTGAAGTTTTTGCTTTCGTTTGTGATTTGGTGGACCATGATCCTGAACCATCGGACAGGCAAGACACCAACTTTTATCATCACCTCTGTGGTTGATCTGAACCTGCTGCTCCAGCTGGGGGTGCTGCGGACACGCTGCTTGCCGACCCATTCTCAGCAGGTGGAGGAACACCCCATTTGCCCTCAGATTCCAGTGGCTCCAAAACATGGACACCCCCATCTGTTAGTCCCAAAGCAAACTGATTTGGTTCTGATGGATGTGCAGCAATCACAAGTGGATAAACATTTGAGCTGAAATAGGGAACATACAAGTCAGCAACAATAACTGGTCATGGCATCTTGAGCATGCCTTCATGGCACACACAAGGGTTGGACATATTACTCACGTAACAAAAACAGGAAAGATGTGCAACGGAAAGTTGCTTTACAATATGATTTCAATACAAAAAAAAAAGGGGGAAGTGTCATTGCAAAGCAAAATAACCAGATAAGTAAGAAATGACGTTACACAAAAATAATGATACACCTTGATCACATAACTAATTCACACTGCTGACCAGACAGTTAATTGACCAGTTGTGATTTCAAAAAACACCGGATAGACTTCATTTATCTAGTTTGTCTGATAATCAAGCATGATGTAGGTGAGAAACGTACATGCAGCATAATAAAGCAGATAACATCCATATATGTGGAAGTGGTCTTTTAAGATACCTGATGTTAGCAGGAAGATAAGCAGCTGGACTTATCCGGCATCGCATCCTGAGATTTGTGATGTTAAATACGCACACGGTGGCATCCAAAAGGCTTACATATATCAGTTGACTGTCACATGAAAATGTGGCATGGGTGATTGGAGCAAAAGATTCATGCAGAACCCACTGAGAGCAAAAGTCAGTTAAGAATGAGTATAAATCGTATGGCATTTTTAGAATTCTCTATATGGAAAGAAGACTACCTGCTTTACACACTCTAACTTATTGGTTTCAAATATAGCAATCTGGGTCTCATGTACAGCCAGGAAATGTATCTGATCCTGGTGAAACTGCACACATGTATCTGAAAGTGCACTTGGAGTACGCCCAGGTGGAGTTTGCAAAAATCTGCTCCTCTGCTTCTCCCACCCATCTGTTCCCCACACACAAATCTGCAAGCAAGAAACATAATCAGATATGTAGTGGAGAGGTCAAAATAGGATTTCATAAGAATGTAAAATTTTATATGACAGACAAGAATGCCACAGTAATACAAAACAACTGGTCATTTAACCTGAGCATCAGCTCCAGTTGACACCAGTACATTTAAAACATGCGAGAAGGCAAGACCAGTAATTCTTTTAGAGTGACCCTTCAGTTTGCTTTTGACCTGCGGAAAGATTACAGGTTTTAGAAATGACGGACTTGAACAGTGGTGCAGACAGTGGTTTCTGTTTGTTACCTCATCAACACGAACATTGTAAATCTGGACTGTGGAGTCATCCATTCCTATAGCAATTATGTTGTTATCCTGAGGATGAAATGCAAGAAATGTCGCTGCTGGTGGTGGGGACATAAATGTTGTCATAGTCTGCACTCGACAAATGTGAATTTAAATATTGAAAACATTGATTAGAGGGCAGGATGTAAACTGCAACTTTGTTTTATAGCAATTTCAAGCCAACCTTAAATGTCATCATGTTAAATAGGGAGATTTTCCCTCCTGATGCAGACATGACATAAGAATCATTCTTTGACAAAGCAAAACATGGGACTGCTTCCTCAGGATTTGCATCAGTTATGTCATTTGTCATCAAGATGCCACTTGGTGGTTGCCATAACTGTGGGGAAACACTTGCTGTAGCCTACAAAATAAAGCATTGTTGCTGAACATCACCACAAATTTGAAGTTGTAACAGGACCCTGTAGCATATATAACTATGTATTTCATCATACTTTCCCACTTGAATTGCGTTCATTACGAGGCCACTTCCAGAGTAGATGAATTGCATTGGATGCCAAAGCCAAGATGGCTACTCCAGAATTAGTATATATTAATCTTGATATCTGTAACCATAGGAAGAATAAGGACAAAAAGAATCTTACACTGTTTCCCACATGGTATGCTATAAAAGCTTAATGGCACAAACAGTCAAGGAGGCATCTAATGTTTTCGCTGTCTATTACACAAGTGTAAAGAATAGTTGAAAATTGTATATGTACTTCTTTTAAATGTATTATCTGGTATATGCTACTTGTCTTTCAGGGTATTGTCAAATCACACTGCCAAATTACAAGTAGTACAGCTGTGTATTGTAAAAAAGAGAAGCAAACTGTGATGCTTGCAGCTTAACTAGAAGGAATAAACTCAGAAGAATGTGATGCTGCTGGAAATCTAAATATTTCTGAATCATATAAAATACAGAAATTTGTATTCAAGAATGGGAGAAACATCAATATAGGCTTTTATTTTTTTTAAAAAATGTTTATAGGGCATGGTATAGAAGAGCGCAGGCTTTGTTTAGATGCTCAACAGCCCTATCTGCATGACATCCACAAGGATAAAGTGGAAGAAAAAAGAAAGAATGCAATGTATGAGTGAAGTTGTTGATCCCACCAATCCCAGTATGGTAAGGATACCAAGCCTTCTTTTAAATTGGTGATTTCAGTATATCAGATATCTTGAGATGGTTCATTGCTTCAAGTTCATCCTTCTTCCTCTGCCTCCTCTCTTCTTGCCCTAGTGCTAGTATTGAATACATTATGCAGAGAGAGTGCTTGGGCAACCAAACAGGCCTTAAAAGATGATGTTAAGCCATCCATAGTGGACTTCAATGGGGCAACCAGGTCGGCTATTCTGAATTTTGTGAGTGGCCTTGCAGGATGATGTTAAGGCAGCAACTCATTAATTTTTTTATAACAAGCTGATCAGTCAAAGTGTCACCCCTACTGGAGTCTGCTTATGTTGCTAGCTCTAACCTTGAATTTTTCCTCAAATCATCTCTCAGTCCATGCTTAGCTGACTGCCTTCAGCTCTCATTGATATTAGTAAGGTGTCCAGTGTACTTGATTCTATAAAACTTTTCATATATTTTAATTTCTTTACAAAGGTCTTGGAGAATACCTTTATTCTTGGGACAATACTGAAGCCACTCCACCTGCAAGCTGTAATATAGAGGCATCTTTCAGTTTTAAAGTGGCCAAGGATGTGTGTTCACCTTCCGAATCAAGGAGAGTGCCAACATCAGTTCAGGCTAAAGATGGTGGTCCCTTTTCAGACTGAATTTTAATCATATAGGCATCCCACAAATCCACATAGTTCTGGGCCATGGTAGGTTTGGGAGTGAAGGGGATGAAGTTATATTCCAAACATGACTGTTGATGGAGAAATCAGCCAAAGAGATCTTCAGATCAGCTATGACAAGCCCATCATAAAATGAACAGTTCAAAGAATAAAGGGGCAGACAAGATCGCTTGGGTGAGGCCGAATTGGTGAGCAATGAAATTGAACTGAGCATTTATTATTGCCAGATCACTCAACATTTGAGCCTACATGAAGGTTCCTTGGGACAAGAAAATTGTTTCCCCTTTCTATCTCTCGAGTTGAGATGGAAAGGGGAACAACTTTATGGCTAGGTTGAATAGATGTATGGGCATGCCACCGATGATCAAATTGGAATGGATAGATGGTAGTGCAGCCTTGACCTTCAAGGACTTTCGCTACTGGAATGCTGCCTACTCAAGTGAAAAAAGCAGTAACTATGGTGCTGTGCTAATGGATGAAAAAACTAAAAGCTAAAGGCTAAATCAAAATAATTAAAAGATAACTGGAAAGACAAAAATAGAATTGCTGGTCATTGAATGGCGAAAAGCCTCTTCTCAAAGTTACAACTTAATACTTATAAGTAGTTCCTATTAACTGTTAAGATAGGTGTCACTACTTAGCTTTGATACTTACTGGCTTGTGCATGCTGCCATTGTTATGCATGAGAGTTACTTCCCTTCTGATACTCCTACATTCCAGGAAGTAAGCATGGATCCAGAGTTGGAAGATCCATAAAAGACCTCCGCAACTCCAAGCTCCCTAGGAATTTGCTCTAAAGCCTTAGTACAGATAGACTAAGACTAGAGGGGCTAAAGCTATAAGCCGGCCCTTGATCAAAACAATGGCTAGTCAAAAATGCACTTTTCATGATCTTGATTGATAGAGGTTGAAAAAGAAACCGAAAACCAAAACACGAAAGAAAGCCAGATACTCTTGTTTGGTGGATGGACTAGTCTGTTGGCCCAAAGCTTTCATATAGGAGTTATAACTAGCCTTTTTACCTAGATCCAAGCGGAACTCATCAGCAAGTACTTCTTGGCGTATTGGCATTGGACGATGGTTTGCCATACTAACCCATACTGCCTGGTACGAGATAATACCATATCGTACCAGTACTGAACTGGTACGGTGTCTCGTACTGGTAGCAACACTCAGTATGCTATCTTATACGCACAGAATCACATATTGACACAGTAATAGGATGGTACTAGTATGGGATCTAGTATTGAGACAATGAACCTTGCATTCGAAAACTTCACCAAATGGCCTAAGATTCAAAATAGCCCCTAAATCTCAAAGAATAGGTATAGTTATCTCATGATTCAGATGAAGGTTTGTTGGTCAACAGTGACCAAGACCAAAGAGCAGTAAAGAAAAAAGATCGATTTGATATGGGAGTAGATTTAAAAAAGGAAAATACCCAAGAGGCCACTCTCCTCTTAAGTTGAAAACTTTTGTTGGGAGACATAGCCAAAACAGTGATCATAGAGATTGGTCTTGGTCAGCCAAGACTAATGAGGGTTAGTATTTTTTTAGACCGAAGTCTTAAAACTCAGTCTTGCATAGAGAAAGGTTTCATTGGAACGAGGAGGAAAGATGGGAGAAAGGGCCTTGAGAATGCATGAGTTAAGGATTGGAATTAGGATGAGAAAACCAGAGGAGTCACAAAAAAGCACCTACAAGTTCATGGACTCGAAAACTTTGGAATGCTCAAGCTCTTCTTTCATTTGCTAGGCCATAAAATTGGGAGTTAAGATGTGTGGATAAATCTAAGTCTGGGAGAAGGAAGCAGTAGATTAGGGATGAAGTTGTAGAAGACCAATTAAGGAAGAAACTAATGGCTCTGAAATTAGGGCTTATGGAAGTGATGGCATAAAAAGAAAGGGATGAGACTTAGTTATAAAAAGGTTAGTGCACTGTACTGGAGGCATACTCGAACGGATTCTAACTGATTGTGACATCTCAGAAGGTGGTCGAATCATGCAAGCCATTTAAAGCAGCCAATATGATACGAACATGGGCCCACTACCTATGACATAAGAGACATATTGGGCTGCACTTTAAATAAAGTAAGAGCTAATTCTAAAGGGATGCAGGAATTTCAGCAGTTCAATGCATTTGAGAAATCCATCGGTTGACTAATCAAGACTGTGGATGTGGTGTCAGATACATCCCATCATTCCTCTGATCATCAGTTGATGGGATGTGGGGAAATTGTTTATTTCACATCCAGATCCATGATAAAGGTGTGACGATTGACTAAGATGAGACTAGGTGGTAAGCTTGAGGAAGGTCGAAGGATGGTTAAGTGATAAAGTTTAAAAAAAAAAAACATTAGGCAACCACGTGGCATCACCTAAGGTAGGCCAAGCGACAATTAAAAGCACCAGATGGAATAGGCCGAGTGGTGAATCACTCGAGGAACAGGTCGAGTCTTGAAGAAAAGTTGTGATGAAACATAGGTAGATTGTGAGTATGGCTTATCCGAGAGGGTAAGTGTTGAACTAAAGGTTGATCATGTTCTATGTTGTTTGTGTTGCTAAGTCATTGAGATCATATAAGGTGAAGATCCAAGCAGTTGAAGCAATTGCCAAGAGATTAGGATGTGAAGATAAATGGCTCAAAGATTAAAACTAAGTGCAGCAACTATCAAGAGAAAATGACTAGAGTGGTGTTGGCGAAAGATGACGGATGCCAGTGCTAGAGGGTGACATCTATCTAGTATTTAAAAAGAGAATGTATAATTATCAAATTGTAATACTAACAATAGACCTTTTCACCAATCAATGATCAACAATTTTATTTTTATCTCTTTAGTTATTGTTATTTCCCTTTATCCTTTCGCTTTTATCCTCAATATAAATATCAAACTAGCTTATAACCCCATATGATACATAGGATGCGATTTTTTTAAAAATAATATTTGATTTTATTTATCTTGTGAAGATCCCGGAGATTGGAGGAGGAAGTCCGATGCTGGTGATGATGGGCGTTTGGAGGGTTCGGGAGTTGGGAAGATTGAAAGACTCTGCCAACAGACCCTTAGAAACCCCTCTCCTTTCCCACAGATCTCTGAAAAAGATAATGAAATGAAAAGAAAAAGAAGTGCAAAGAAAAAAAAAAGAGATCATCTAGAAAGGTCTTACCCTAAAATTGTTTCCGTCTTTCCCCAGTTTTCGTTGATTTTTCCTGTGTTTTCCTTTCAAAAATGAGAATTGAAATACATCTAAATGAGAAAAGGTCTTCAAGACTTATAACACACCCGAATGCCAAGCCCACCCATTTTCACACAGAATTCCACTTTCTTTTACAAAGGCACCATGATTGCAATCCATCAAGCGATACAAAATCAACCGCAAAATCTCAAAACCCTTATCAAGATCAAAGGCCCAGCCAATCAGTAGCCATCAAAATCAAATTTTTCCTCCGTAAAACGTATCCAAAACAAAATTTTTCGAAGTATACGATGCCCAATGCGAGATTTATATAAGTACAGTCGCATAACCACATCAGGAAGAATGGGGAAAAAACATCATCAACAACTAAAATATACAAAAGAATCCAAATGAATGCAAAAAGAAGAAAAAAATGGGGGTAACTCCCAACTCGTAACACAAAATCTATGACAGAATAAGATATTAACAATGGAAAAAGCGGAAGAAGAACACACCTAAAATTTAATTTCGGGAAGGTTGAGAGGCTCTGCCAACGGAACCTAAGAAGCCCCTCTCTTTTCCCACAAATCTCTGAAAAAGATAATGAAATGAAAATCGGTCATGCCCCCCTGCCGAGCGCCCCTCTGAGCGCCAGCACCGGAACATCCCTCGCCACATAATCCGATGGGACCAGGCAAAGTGGGGATTGCGGCCGCTGCCCACTGGGAGGAGAGGAGGGCAAGGCCAGTCACAGGAGAAGAGCCATCTAGGGTTAGGGCTTAGTCGCGGAGTGAGGAGGGAGGAGCGTTAGCGGACGATCTCGAAGCGAAACGCATCGTCCAGCATTTTTCTATTTTTTGGGACACATGGCAGAGGGGGGGTTTTGTATTTTTGTGCATGTGGAGGACGAAGGCATTGCATTGGCAGTGCCTCCGTTTTAATATATATATATATATATATATATATATATATATATATATATATATATATTATAATTCTAAGAACAGGCATTTTCGCCGATCAATGATCAACAATTTTATTTTTTATATCTTCAATTTTTATTATATTCTTTTATCTTTTAACTTTTATCTCTTCAACAAGTAATAACTTAATTATCGCTTCCTTTTCCGAAAAGGAGGCATCCCAATAGTGAGAATTCTTGAAAGTCAAGACAGTAGAATCTGTCATCATCTATCCTTTCTAGGTTGGACCAGTGGCATGCCCATGCATCCATCCAGCCCCGTCGCTTGTTGTTTCTCTTTCTCCCACATTGAGAGCATAGACCTTTCAGAGAAACAATAATACTGCTGAAACTTGACAAGGAAATCAGCCGGTTCATTACCATCCACTATCGAGTTTTGGCACTCCAATTGATGATCTTGTTCTTAAAAGCTCAAAAAAGCTAAAGATCCAGCTACGCTAGCACAAATATAGGGTCCTTGCCTACTTATCCAGGCACATAAATATTGAAAGTAGAGAACCATCTTAACCAACACCTAGCCAATAAAGTAGTGTAGTTTCATTAATTATGGAAATTTATCCAATATGGTAAGAGAAAAAATGTCTAACTTGAACCTTCATATAACCTGCAATGAAAGAATCCTTTTTTCAAGAAAAGTTGGATGTTAGCCAAAATGTGTGGTAAATTTAATCTCTTGTTTCATTAAAAACATATGATTTCAGCCTTTGATAGGAAAAGATACTAAAGAACATAGAACATTGATTAAAATGCATACTGACTGCAAAAAGAAAAGTGCAAAAAAAAAAAAAATTGACATGAAGATCAAAATAGCTACATGTGCACCTCATTAATTTGGTGAATGTGTTCGGAGTGTATGATGCCAAATGCATGTGGTACTTCTGATGATATAAACACATTAATCTATGCAGTTTCCTGATTCATGATGCTTTTGCAGTCCAAGAATAGACAACTGATTTCTAAGGATACCGATGAAGGCATTTGGCGATGCTGTAGTGAATGAGGAACCACAGATAAAAATGATGTTCCAGATGCAAAAACCTTACCTTGCTTGTTCTCATGTTATCTATGAGCCTCAGGGATTGGCACTGAGCCGGTTCATTGATTTCAGTGAGCTTCCAGATCTTTAATTTCTCCATCGACTCATCAACTAATCTAGGTTTTACATCCACCAGATTTCTGCTGTCTCCATTCTATCAAATAAAATATAAAGTTAGTGCAAAGTAGTGGGTTAGAAGTATAAAAATTTCTGTTTGATGCAAAATGGTGGAAAGCAATGTATGAATGTGTTAGTTATATCTTTAGCATGAAATTACAGAAGCAAGACCAAAACAAAGTAGCTCAACAACACCATCCATCCCCACGCAAGAAAAAATGTGGGGAAAAAGAAAATCAACAAACCATTCCAACTACAGACACCGCAGGAGCAGTTTTATCTGTTCCACTACTAGTCCCAATAGCAACAGCAGACAATGGGCCTGTTAAAGGATGCATCACGGATGCAAAACACAATGTGATATTTTGGCATTATTGATCAGGACATCAAATAAGCATAAAGGAATACCTTCATTACAGTCTCTGATACAGCCCTAGAAGGATCAAGAGATCGATTTTCAAATGTGCGCAACAAACGAAGTCCATCAGCATTTGCCAAAATCTTGATCCCATTTTCATGTGTAGAAACGGCCAGCAATGTACCCTCCTTGTTAAAACGTATACGTGGGCTTGCCTGAAGATTAGAACAAGTTCAAAGCATGCAAAAAATCATTTTTCCTGTTTTCTTTCTACATAGTTGATCATCTGGCATGGGAACTCTAGAAAGAACTTACTGGGAGTCCACCCTCAGCATCAATAGATGTCAAAAGATTAGTATTATCCATGTCCCAGAATTTTATTAGAAATTCATCACCAGCGGCCAAAAAGCGATTCCTAGTGGTGTCAAATTGTACAACACCCAAAGACCGTTTCCGAAATCCGAGATAGGTCCTCTTAACAGCCCCTTCACTTTCGTTCCATTCAACGATGTGCGTTTCTCCATCTTTGCTGGTCCCACAAGAAAACAATCTACAAAGATTGAAAGTAAAGCTTGACACATAAATAAGAAAAAAAATTTCTACATGATGAGAAAGAATCAGCCAATTGACCGTGAACCATCAGCACTGTATGCCATTGTAGTGCACCAGCGACCAGGGGCATCATAATCAACTCTGGAACCCATATTATCATACAACCATGCCTTGATCTTTCCATCTAATGCTGTTGAAAAGGTGAACTGTATAATCAACAAAGAATAGCATTAATGTAGCATTAACACAACATGAGTAACAATAGCATCACAAATACAGAAAATGGATATTTGTCCCATAAACATAAACACATAATCAATACAGGAACTAACTAGTATCCAAGAAAACCTGAATGTTCTCCTTGTGGTGGGGACAAACAGAATAAACAGGTGCCTCATGACCTTCAAAAGTGTACTGTTTGGCACCAGAAGTGGCGTCCCATACCTAAAATTTCGTAGCCATACATAAATTGGCACTTCGAAAGTACAGCATCTACAACTCAGTTCAAAACCTAGATCTAAAAACCAACCTTAATTGTCTTGTCATCTCCACAGGTGATTACACATAGATGTTTACTGGGTTTAGAGAATGCAAGATCATTGACACCACCAATATGAGCATCAATCTGCAATTGTGATTAAATCATCAGTGTCTAAGATGTCAGAACAGACCAGTAAAACCGAATAAATGGCATCGGTACATTCTATACCTCCAAGTGCTGCCTAATATCATCACCACCATGATAAGAATATATCTGCACAATGTGCCTTGAGTATGCAACACCTAGAGAAGCAGAAACAGAGATTCCAGATATATCACGATCTCTTGTGATGGATTTTTGGTTTTTATATACAAATATCTGCTTCTATATACCTACCAAACAAAGAGCCTTCTGGACTCCATATTACACGGTTAGCTGACACGCCTGGATCTTTAACTAGAGCAGTCTGGGTTGCAGCAAGTCAGAATTCAGATTGCAGTGATAGGACACAAATTCAAAGTGAAATAGAACATGCTTTTCTATATGGTTTCACAAAATATCTTTAATCAACAAAAGTAACAAACCTGAAGAGCCACTGAGCATGCTCCAAGTTCCCAAACCCTGAAATTTTTCAGAACCAGTCTCTCCCTAGTTCCAACATCCCATAATCCAATGTCCCCAACATTTGTACCGACTAAACCATATCAAAAGCAAAATCGATACACATCAGAATAACTTACTGAAAACAACAGATTTTCTAAGATGTATCTCTCTGTTAGTATATCATGACAGAACAAAAGCTCACCGAGGAGAACTGTCTGCTGAGTAGGATGAAAATCCAAGCTCATGGGAGTTGAACCCTGATTAAGTGTTCTTGCAACAGTCTTGGGCAAGTCATCTGGAGGGTACATAGATTGACTGTGATTTTGAAGATATGTAACTGGCAATATATTGACAGGCAGATTCACCTTCACAGGCAGTTGCAAGAACAAAGTGGAGGTCAGCAACCATGTAATTTTTAAGTTCTACTGCTGTACGAGCTTAAAAGCATCATTGGTGGCAAGAAATGGAAATAAAACAGATTCCATTAAAGGCAACCTAGCACACCTCATCAGAAATCCCAATGGGCCTTGTTCGTTTTGATACATGATCAGAATCTGCTGAAGGGTAATCCACAGCAGGGTTGTGAGTTGGAGTCCTAGGATGCTTCAAAATTGCAGCTACATTCAAAGCAGCAAACATGAACGGCGAATAGAAATACATATCTATACGAAAATTTGAAGGCATAACTGACATGCACAATATTTTACAGTCTAAAATAACTTACCAGGATTTGAAGGAGCAGCGAGTCCAATAGCCCCTCCAGAAACTGTTGGATGGGTTACTGTTGGTGGATTAGACATCCAACCAGCAAGGGGTGTAGGAATGGGTGCTGGTGCAGGTTGAAAAGGCTGAATGAAACCCACTAAATTAAGCCTGAAAGATTACATACCACTTTACAGAAGCAGGTATATAGATTATGCTAGTTTAATTACCGCATGTGCACCCAATGGAGTAAAACCTCCTGGTTTTGGCATAGATCCAAGCAGTGGACTGTTTGCAGGTGATGGGGCACGCGCCCCATTTGGCTGTCCACAAGAATGGTCAACAAAAAGGGTTTTTATATCCGGATTAGGCCTTGGATTTTTGCAGAGCTGGTGCTGCCAGTTTAAACTGCCAAATTACATAGTTACATCAGTTCACCTTTAAGAACTCACACTCTTAACAACAGTATTTTGGAGGCTAAAAAAGAAGATAAATTGCTCGACCATACAAATAAATAAGCAACAAATCAAGAAGTAGCTTCATATGCACTATTACAAACACATGGGATAATGATCGTGTATGCAACACTTTTTATTTAAGAAGACTCATTCAACACATTCTTTACAACAAACACCCGTATATATGATCACATAAGCATAATATGCTGTACAACTTCAGGACCAGGTGTTCATGTGCAAATGAAAATATATATTGCAAGTAGAATAGATATGCATGCATCTATATATCTGCATGAAGCTTTAATTTTAATACTGTGAAGCTTTAATTTTAATACTTGCAAGTGAAGTTGTATGTATGTTGATGTATATGCATTTCTAATATGTACATGCATGAATATATGAGAGATCGACAGACCCTGATAGCATGCTACAGGTATGTGTTATGCAAATTTATGCTGCATAGATGGCTGCATACTATATAATGCTGTGACTACTACAATAGTAGAATATAGGGGAAGCGTTATATGTAAATTAGAAACTAAGTGTTCTAAGCCCTTTCAACATGTCTCTTTTGCATGTAGTTATCATTCGTAAGTTAATGTAATGCAAGAAAACAAGGCATAAAATTTCATGTCTTTTTTACACAAGTTCACTACTAATAAATAAATCAATGAGGTGTATGCAAGTTCTGGATAATCCCAAATTTCGATGATCATATTTTGTAGAATATATAAGCAACTAGAAGGAAAAATACAGACTAAACTAGCACCACACTGCAAAAGTAGAAAGCACCCCCATTGATTTACCTCTGATTAATAAGAGTGCGTAGCCTGGAATTTCTGAGGGTTGGAAACTGGAATTTGTCACGGAACAGAGGGTTCGCCTCAATTAGCTTCTTGAGCTCAACAAGCATTATTGTTCTTGCTGATTTTGTATCACCATATTTTGAGAGCTGTTCATTCTCCCTAAAAAGCAAGAATGTTTCTCAAAATGATCATTTACCAAACCAACAGATATAGATAAATTGTTATAAAACCTCACCTGAAATTCTCCAATGTCAGAAGTTGTGTAATTTCTTTGAAAAGATCCTCATTAAATGAGGCAAAGACTTTCAGATCCTTCACGAGGACATCGACAGCCTTTGCGCGATCATGCCTAGGCAAGAAATTATACAAAAATCATGCTTGATTATAAAATAGAAGAGACGAAAGGGATCATAATATAAGATAAGAAAGATCACAGAAACAATGCCCGATAAGTAATATTCTGGTGAAACAAAACAGAGATTGTCCAATAAAACAACTTCCTGGACAAGGCTCGCTCAATCATTTAAAAAGAAAGCCAGGGAAAGGGAAGCTTACTTATCCAATGCCTCAAGGTATTTCTGTTTCCGGATTTCAAAGAAAATTTTCATGGAATATCGATTATCATCAACCTTAGTGAAACTAGAGAGGTATCGCTCCACTTCATCCCAGTTTCCCCTCTGCACTTCATCTTCAAAGTACTTCATATTGAAATAGAAACCAGATTCCTGCTCGAGCCTATTACCAAAAGAAGGAGAAAAAGGGAGGTAAAAAGGAAAAAAAAAAAAAAGAACCTTAACTCAAAAGCAGTGAGAAAACAAATTACTAATGAAATATGGAATATTGTCCTAAGGCAAACATACTTGTGGACGGTCTCTTTAAACTTCTCCTCATCAAGAAACTGCAAGATCAAGAAAACCAGCTCTCTACTGAGGGAAGACATTGCTACTCCACGTCTTTCTCGCAAAAATCCACACCACCGCCCCCAGTCGTCACATTCAAACCCTAAGTCATCAGAATAAAAGAAACATAGAATCATAGATCATATCTTTCTTGAAAATACGAGACCAAGCGCAACAAAATTCCCAGCAGAAAGCCCGAATTCAGCTAATCAAAACTTTCCAAATCGAAACAAAACTCCAGAAAGAATCAAGAAACATATACTAAATCACTCAAAAACCTCTTCCTTCCTCCGCACAAAGATCCGCCGACGACCAGAATCTCTACCCAGCGTTAAAAAAATCTAGGGTTACCGAAGATCGGGCACGAGGAATCAGAGACAGCACAAGTAGATGAAGGGAAAAAGGCAAAAGCGGAGTCCATAAGACAAAGATTCCGAAAGAATTCGGGGGAAAAAAAAAAAAAAACAAAACAAAGAAAAAGAGCTCACCTCACGATCGGAGGCCGGAGAGAAAGAAAGAGATCGGATACGAGCGGCGAGACGAAATCTCTCGCTCTTTTCTCCTATCAGCCCCTCCCAAGAAACGAACGGATTAAACAAACGAAAATGGGAAGGGGTCAAAAAGACAGAAACAAATCGCAATGGGGACTCCGAGAGGTCCTATTTATAAGGACAGGAGCCCAGGGGGCAAGCCCAGTTCCTGATTGGCTTATCAGTGAATGATATGATCATTGGCTTATCATTTGATTAGTGAACTGCGACTGATAAGGACAGTGAGCCCGTTGTCCCCGCGGGGGCCGGCTACGTGACTCGTCAAGTTTTCCGTAGCGGGATCTAGTGAGCGGTAGCCGCCCTTCTCCACAATAAATTAGTAAAAAAGTAGCTCGATTCCAATAACATAGAACAGCTAAAACGTCGGATTCCTTGACAGCCACGCGTAACTACATAAATGTTGCGATTGTTGGTTTGTCATTATAGCTGTTCTGTGTTTGGATACGGGAGCTGATCGACTCATGGTGAAAGGGATTGGGGGAGAAAACGACAAGAAAACCATGTTAGAGGTGGAATGTCGGCATAGGACGAAATTTAGCACGGAATTACAAAGAATGCCACCGGTTGCTGGACTTGCTTATCGGGAATTCCATTTCGGCTCTTTATCGAGATATAAAAAATTAGTTTAATTATACCCAGGAATGGTAAAGTATCACGAGGTCACAACGGCGATAAATCGGCGACAAAGTTAGAAGTCTTGATGTTTTTATTAGTTGCAATAAGTAAAATAGTCACGTAGCTAGTATAAACTTTCCTTTTATTTTTTTTATCAGACAAAATAGTCTATTTTTGGTCCATATTATCATTTTAGTCAGAATTTTGAAGAAAAATTAAAATTTGTAAAACAAATGTTTAAAAAGTACAAGTGAAAATGATGTCTGTTATTTATTTTGTAATGGTCCGCTGTAGCAGAAAATATAGAACAATAATGGTAATTATATTTTTCATGTTATTCATTTTATGACGTCATTATTTTAAACTCTGTGAGAATAAGTAAACCTCACTGTGGATTTTTGGGAGAGGTAGAGGTGGCTTGATGTTTGGGGATTCCTGGAGCCACCAATGGGATTGAAGTTATGTGGGGGAATCCTGTCAGCTCTCAAGAGGGAAGTGTGAGAAAAAAAAATCTTTGGTGGCTGAGCTGCTCATTGCCTTTGGTGGATGGAAGAAAGCGCTGCTTTTTCTTCTTTCTGTACTGCAGGAGATGTCAGCTGGGGCCACCTCTCAGACTTCTAAATCCATGTGATGGGATCTAAATAAAATTACAACCGTTAATGCTAGTTTACATAGCCTGTTGCACATAATGCGCAATTACCTAATGATTCTTATCCTATGATGTTTTAGACGGCATTTTATAACTATTAGAAGTAAACCATCTAATAAATAAAATATTATTTTTTATTTTTAAATATATTATTTAATTTATTAGAGTAAACCAATCGATCTTCATAAATCGATCGATCTCCGATACACATCGACCGACGTCCGACTCTAACCTACCAAACGAACAGATAATTCTACAAGCAATTACCGACTATATATTGGCTGAGTAGACCGATGCTACTTTCGACCGACCAACTGAATACTCCTCATCGAATCAAGATCGATAGACGGCCGATATTCGGACTCTACAGACAATAAACTACTTCGACCGTCGGTATTTCAGAGTTACTAACCGACAACCGACTCCCGACGCGCAGTTGGTCGACTCATTCGAATATACCATAACCATCACGGACGGTTATTCTACTGATATCGCAGCGTAATCTATAAAAATTAATATCTCATTATGAGATTACCGTCCTGTGATTCTACGCTGCTAAATGTGGGATCATATCCGACAGTTACGACAACCTACTCTATAAAAATGGGGTCAGACAATAAGTTTCGATAAGCTAATTTTTATACGCTAAGTTCTGTCTCTATTCTCATTTTACTGTTACCCAATTTTCTTTTCTGACTTAAGCATCGGATGATCCCGTCGAAGATAACTCCGATCAGTGCAGACTTTTTTTTACGGGCACTTGTTTCCGACGAACAGACGACGAAGAAATTGACAGCAATATAATTATTAATATTTAGTAATTTGATATTTAATTAAAAATAAATTTTTTTTTATTTTGATGTTGAGGGAGAGGAATTTATTTTATAGTGGAGAGATGCTGTTACCATGCTCCTATTCAATCTTTATAAAACTTTCCATTCTTGGTGGAATAAATAATTAGAAAGATGTTTAATATTTACTAAATTGGAATTTAATTAACATCTCATATGATTGGTCGAGATTAGGAAGCTAACAAAAGATTATTTAATAATTAGAAATAATTAGGTGGTAATAATTGGATTAATGCGGAACTTTTGGGAGGTGCCAAATTGAAGATCTCAAAATGAAATGTCATTGTCTGACCTAAACGTGCATGTAGTTAATGTGCTGGTGATTGACATGACCGGACGGTCATTGCTCAGGACCTAATCGGCATCGCACATGCAATGCATCCAAATGGGTCATATTTTTCTATATTATTTTTATTTAAAAATTAATATTGATCATTAAAAAGAGAAAAATTGAATGCAAGTAATAATTATTTTTTTTTAAAGAAATATTTTTTTTTGATAGAAAAATTTTTTCCCTGTTCGCATTCAATCCTTTGGCCAAATTATTTTACTACAAAATATATATTTTTTTCTCCCTCCGCTAATAGCATAATACACTTTTGACTTTTGTAATAAAAAATTGATGCCGAAATATTCTCATCTCCAAAGTCCATCTTATCCTATCTTATCTAATCTCCGACATTTTTCAAGTGAGAATCCGTTGTCCAGATCCATCTAAATGGACAAGAAGATAATTGATTCATTGAACAGAACAGAAAATATCTTCTGGACACAAGTTATAACTATTTTTGTTATTTTTCTACTGCTATTGCAATGTCCCTCTAACTTTATCCAAGTCCTAACCTAATATAGATGCAAAGTCTCTTGTGGGTGGATTAAGCATGATTAAAAATCTACATGACAATAGATTTTATAGAGGATAAGTTGCAAGAAGATTCCTTCGGCCTGCTTATAATTATAAGTTACAAGAAACTTTTTTGTAATACAATTTGTTGACATCGTCGCTAAAATTACTGTATTCTTTCTCTAAATCATCTGTTAGTTAGTTTGCTCTCTTTAGACCACTAATCTCTAATTGAATTAAATCACAACAACAAATTATAAGTTTTATAATATTCAAACAGTAAAAATTATCTATATTTTCAAGTTTTAAAAATCTTCTAAATAATATCGGATAGGGGTATAAACAAGTTGAGCCGCTCGTGAGCACTCAAACTCGACTTGATTCGATGATTATTAAGTTCAAGTAGTTTAAATAGTTTTTTGAGCCGAACTTGAATAGTAAGGTATTCGTCAAGAAAACTCACGAGTTGACACAAATTTATATATAATTAAATAATATTATTTTAATTTATAATATATATATATATATATATTATTAGTAGATTAAGGTTCGATTTTGAGTTCAAATTTAAGTTCGAATATGACTTGGTTGATATTCAAATCGAGTCGAGTCGATCTCGACTTTTTTCTATTTTTCATCGAATCAAGTTCAAACTTGAGTTATTAATACTCGATCGATCTCAAATTAAATTTCAAATCTGAATATTTTGAATCAAATCAAACATAAATTTTCAACTACTCGACTCAATTCAAGTCGATTGCATTCGTAGTATTGAATTAAATTTTTATTTTGACATACACTATATGTGCTAAATATTACTATTTATTTCGATCATAAACTATTACTTATTTACAATGCAAACTTTTTGGCCAAACAAGTTTCTCCACTTATATCCTTTATTTTCACATATCCGATGTTTAGTAAATATGCTCCTCTTAGTTCAATTACAGTTTTGAAAAAAATAAAAAAAATAAGTATATTAATTAAAAGTGAAATATATTTATCAACTTATATAAATAATGGAAACATAAGATTATGACCATCGTAATTTGTCCTACATGCATCATCATGATATAGATTATTTTATGTTTGTGCTCGTTTAGATTTATATGTTGGACTTTGATTAATGTTAGATTCGGCTCAAACTGATTTTTTTTATTTTATTTTCCAATAAAAAGGTTTTTTTTTTTTTTTTGGGTAAAGATAAAAGGGTTCAAATTGAACGTTGCTTTTCGCCCGGTCCAAATCCAAGGCATACCAACCCGACCAAAGCCGACATTAGCCTTAAAATACTCACATTGGATGCTGTTCCTCGTACCCATTTAAGAAGTTGAACGCAGTTCACGGCAACAAGACATCACATCACGAGATTTATCAAAATAGCAAGATAAGATACGTTAACCTGACACACCGTGCAATCGAAAGGATTCTCTCCTACTTCTCCAAGAGATATAAACGTTTGAGGAAACTTCCATCGATCTCTATCCGCGACTTTTCGTGAAATATTTCAATGTCTCGTTGGTTCGACCCCAAGTTTTCTTTTTCGTATCCCTGAACGAGACAACAGAAATGGCAATTTTTAAGTTCATAATCGGCAAACGTTTGTAGCCCGCAGACTACGTGTCGGCATTCCGCAAACAACCATTTTATACAATAATAATCACGAAAATTATTTTCCAGTCTCCATATAAACATATAAAATAAAAGTAGCCATAAGAATATAATATTGATCGAGTTCCTGATACTTAAATTACGTCACAAACAAATATCTCACAAGCACAGGGCACCGTGATTTCACTTTGGTGGTGTGCTACACCAGTTGGATGAAACGTATTTTGAGAATAATGATTAAAATATTGTTACGGCAGCAAACAAAAATCAGGTGGGACAGGCACTATAAAATATCATATCGGGCGGTCATTATGCTATATTTTTTTAATATTAATTTTTAAAAATAAATTTATAAATTAAAATTTTTTTCAACTAACGAAGTTACTGATCTCATGATTAAAATATTTTTTTCTTCTTTATTTTTTACAGATAACGATATATATTATATGATCATATGGTACACACTGAATATATGGTCAAATCATACATATTGTAAGTTTTTTGATACACATTGCGTGATGCATCTTTTCGATGTACTCTTTGACCTCATTCTCCATCCTACCATTCGACTTGATATTCCCATCGAACGAGTCATCGACTCGTCCGATAGTCACTACATCCTGACTCCCGATATGTCCTACATATCGATTTCGATGATCGCTGATTTCCTTCCCCACGTCGAGCCTTATAAAAGGAGAAGAGACCACGATCACCATCAAGTTCTTCTTCTAGCTGGGAAAGTTATACCCCAGGATATTCCAAGTATCCTGATGAATCTCAGCGACGGTTGGATGAATACAATCGTAAGCTGAGGGAGCTTGATCGCTGCTTAGATTAGCTTCAAATAAATAATCGGGATCCCACCGACGAGCTCAAAATCAGCATCTATCCTCTTTTCTCGATGGATCCTCAACGAACCGATTCCTAGCCAGTTCAAATTACCGCAAATAGAGCCATATGACGGCTCCACTAACCCACTCGACCATCTTGAGAGCTACAAAGCTCTCATGCTTCTTCAGAGGGCATCCGATGCCCTCCTCTGCATTGCTTTTTCAGTTACACTCCGAAAAACTACTCGAATATGGTACTCCGAATTTCAATCGGAGAGTATATATCCACTCGTTTGAGCAGTTCGAATAACTCTTTATGGCGCACTTCAGTACCAATCGAAGGATGCTACAAACTTCTGATAGTATCTTCTCCGTCAAGCAGTAAGATGGAGAATCTCTTCGAGACTTTACGGTGCATTTCAATACCGTCACCTTAAAGATCCGAGATCTCAACGAGTCGACGGCCATTAAGTGGGGACTGCGAAGCTTCAGGTTTACTTATTCTCTAGACAAGACGCTTTTTCGGTCCTACGTCGAATTCCTCGAGCGTGTGTAGAAGTACATTTGCATTAAGAAGGGTGCAACTGACCAGTGCCAATCCAAAGATAAAGATCAGAAGAAAAAGATGGAGGGAACCTCCGTGGGATCCAACCGAACCCGCACAGAGAGGAAGGCTCCACTTTTCCGACCAAGTCCGAAGCTTAAAAGCTTCGACAACAGGTATGACTCTTACACCCCTTTAACTGCTCCTCGTGCGTAGATTCTTATGGAGATAGAGAGAGAGAGCTACCTTCGACGACTATAAAGAGAAAATTCGAGATGGCTGACAAGATCGAGAAAAAAATTTGAGAAAATCCACATCATCAGAAGATCGAGGAAGTCTGACTTGATCAGAAGACCGAGCGAGTTAACCTCCTCATCAAAAGGTCTCTACAAAATGACTAAGTGACGAGACTACGGGGGGCAGACGATTCGAAAAGCTCCCCCAAATGATGAATCGACCATGATCTTGGCAGGACCAAGACTTCAGAGGGCAGACAACTCGGAAAGCTCTTCCAAATGTCAACGCGCAAATGACGACATCATTTTCTCTAAGCAATTTGATCATTTGACACTTGATCAAATAATTGCATTATCGGCTGGTATCTAACAAAATGTTATTCAGCTAACACCCAATTAACGGAGCTGTAAGGTTCGACAACTGCAAGCATACCAGCTACAGTCCAAGGGCCGTAAGCATATAAGCTACGATTTGCACACAGGCCTAGATGAACAAGGTTATGGTTAGTCAGCCTATTTGCAATTGACCAAGGATAAATTGATTCAAAATAAAATGGAGATATTTTCTTTAACTGATTATGTTCTGATTCGACAGAATGATCTATGACTATGTTCTGATTTGACGAAATGATCTATGGCTATGTTTCGATTTGATGAAATGATCTACGACTATGCTTCAATTCGACGACTATACTTTAAATTCGATAAAATATTTTACAAAATGATGACTCGTTCTACGAAACGACAAAACGACAATTCACTCAACAAAATGACAAGACGGCTGGATGCAGCCTTCGAAGTGGCATCATTGGGAAAAGCAACTCGGATCCGCACGTCGGTTAATTCTTTCACCCGATTTAGACTACATAATCGGACTCAAGAGTTGGAGGGTAAGTGTTAGGGTAGATCCTCGTCGCCTTGCTGACTATCCTTCCTCCTCACCTCCCAACCAATCAAGTGGGCTACAATTGGTTCCTTCTCATCTCTGCACCGATCGATCTGCTGTTAGTCAACCCAACTTGGACATGTTTGGACTTGATCGGCATTCGACCGACCAAGATTTTTGGAACTTGACCGCCAATAGCAATGAACCTAATCTAGTCGATATTTAACCAACGTGGATCAACATGCAATTTACGACTTGCTGGTGATATTCAGCATATGGCCGACTACTTTTTTGGTGCCTTAGGGGGTCATACCACTTCAGCTGATGTTTTCGAGACTCATGAGTTCTCGAATTGACAAGAATACCAATGTAAGGCTCGATTGTGGAGCTCATCATAAGGCCGACCTCATTAAAAGGCTGACCTTATCAGAAAGTCGAGGTCATCAGAAAGCCGACCTTATTAGAAGGTCGAGATCATCAAAAAGCCAACCTCATCAGGAGGCCAAGCTCATCAGAAGGTTAATAGCTGAGCTCATCAGAAGATCGATCTCATCATAAGTCCGACCTCATCATCACCTGGACACATGGCAGCAGATTATTATTATCTGAGTTAAATATTACATCGCCCCATGACCGACCTGTCTCTCCAGTATTATCAGCTAATTGATTTAACCAGAACTGCTAGTAAGTGGAACGCTCACCTCAATTTGCTTCCGATCTCCTTCATCTTACTTCGGTTAGCAGCCGACCTGATTATCGACATCAGAGGCATAATGTCTAGTTACTCGACATGAGCATTAACTACATATAAACGTGGATCGCAATAGTCACCCACGAGCGGCTCATTACTTGATCTTAACTCCAGTTAATGAGATAACCGCCCACTAAATATCATAACTCCTACATTTCGAGTATTGATGTAAGTTACACAGTAACGACTCTCCTTGTATTATCAAAAGGGATATGTCACAGGGGACCAGGTAAGCACTCTTTAGGTTAGTGATAAGCTTTTGAGCTTTTATTTTGGCTCTTTGGCTGTTTCCTTTCTTCGACTGACTTAGGTATCGGAGGGTCCTCCGTCGGATAACTTCCGATAAGAGAACTTTCTTTTGTAGGTTTTCTATCGTTCATTGCTCAGGCTCACAACTCGGCTCCCAATCGACCATCTCATTGGAGATAGGCTGCAACACACATCTAATAATGATCCAATATACACATATAGCTAAATTAATACATAGTTTATCGAACTTAGTTTCATCAATACAGAGCATATGACTAGTTGATACACATTTACCAAAATATTCATCTAACATCTCAATACACACTTCTAAGTAAAGCGATATATAGTTTTTAAAATATAGCATTTATCAGTACACAGTATATGAGCAAATGATACATACTAGACAGCTTATTGATACATATCGTAAGTTTTTTTAATATACATGCAGCAATGATTAAAACTACATCTATAGATAAATTGATACATAGTTTACGGAACTTAGTATTGACTAGTACATAATATATACTCAATTGATATATACCTAATAAAATATTTATCTGACGTCTAATACACATCTCTAGATAAAACGATGCATAATTTTCATGAGCTTTTAAATACATAGATCTTAAAAAAAAAAAAGAGAGATTTGGAAGAAAAGAAAAGACCTTAAAGTGTTTATTAGGTCGTTACTGGGTGTATATCAAAAAAGCTTACATTATGTATTAATAAATCATCTAATGTGTATTATTTGTTCATATGCTGTGTGGTGATGAATGCTATATTTTGAAAACTATGTATTACTTTACTTATATATGTGTATTGGGATGTTAGATAAATATTTTACTAGATGTATATCAATTAATTATATATTGCATATTGGTGAAACTAAGTTCGATAAATTATGTATCAATTTAACTATAGGTGTGTATTCGGTCATTGTTAGGTGTATTTTAAAAAAAATTACAATATATATCATCTGATCATATTTTTAATATATTGCATAATCATATAGTATATATCGCTATATATTAAAAATAAAAAAAAAATATTTCAATCATAAGATTAATAATTTTGTCAATAAAAAAATTAATTTTTAAATTAATTTTTAAAATTTAATATTAAAAAAAATATGATATATTATGAAACCCGTCCTATCTGATATTTTATAGTGCCCGCCCCGTATGATTTTTGTTCGCCGTCCACCGTCCCCTCATGCTGAAAAATAATGATGGCGAGATATTAGGTAAAGTGGAGAATTTATATGCCGCACATCTCGCCAATTATTTTATCTTCTTGCTGTGGTCGTCGTCCGGAGCGACGCATGTGAGGTAGGATATAATGTACTGACAAATGATCATCCACATATTATAATATTATTTTTGACCACTATTCATATAAATTTTAGTATTTATTTTAGTACTATCTGCACGTATGTCTAAAACATTGCATCACGTTCTGTAGGCGGTGGAAAGAAAGCCTCTCTCCTCTCTTTATCATGCCAGTTATTATGTCACAATTGTGAGGAGACAGACCCGTTTGATTGAACACTTGTAATTTATTACTTGCGCCTTAGATAGCAACCACTATGAAATCATTTAATACTATATCCTAAGCATCCAATTATTCTTCACTCAAGCGCACATGCACGTTAGACGGCACATAACAACCACCAGATATTACCTTGTTACGTTTGATTATGCAAGAATAATTGGTGATCATATATTTGAACTTCTTAATCCAATATTCTTTATATCTATTATTATTACTATAGTTAAATCATTTTTGCTTACATAATTTTATTAAATTATTAATCTGCCCTTTCCAAAGGATACATGCTGAGAAAAGTAATCCAGTCTTCAAAATTGAAATCAATTTTTGTTATTATTTTTTATTTTTGATTGAGCTAAATAAAATAAAATTATTTAAAAAATATATATAAATTTTATACACAAGAGACAAACTTTATTTATAAATATCCAACCGAAATAATCATATTATGATTTCTAAATAGTAAATCTCATCTACTATTGCTGTTATTTCATCCACTAGTCCACCGTGACAGCGAGTAGTAAATATAGTAATAACTTGCATAGTATTGTAGATGAATTTAGTCAATATTTTGTTATTCTTTCATCATAATCTATATTATATCAAGCCTAAATTTTTTTGACACCTTCTGTTGATGAGGTTTTAGGAAACAATTGCTTATATCCAAATTAGTTAGTTGAGAAAATACAGAATTGCACCTTCCAAAAAATTAAAAATATTTATTCATCAAGTTACATAGTCAATAAAAAATAATTTAATTATACTGAAAAAACACAGCCATCCATAATATCTCCGACATGAATGGTACACGTCATACTTCAATGATCAACAATTGCCACCCATTCGGGACAGTTGTAATAATATAGTGGGATAATGATTTTGAAATTTTGACGTACTAATTTTGGTGGATTACACCAGCATTAATGCATTAGGTCCCACCAGAACATTATGGGAGCCTCTGGAACTATGGTGGTGGCTTTCAAATGATGTCATAACGGCCGTTACCTTTAATGGTGGGCACATGCAGGCCAGGAAAAAGTAAAAAGGATTCTTCCAGGAGCGGGGTAAAGTGGGATATCTGATCCTACAGTGTCCAGACTGGGAAAGTGGAAAGCGACACGGCATAGGGGACGGGGTCTGCTAGTGCCTCGTGGGCCAGTTCATAGAGTTTAGAAGAGCATATCTAGCGCAATCTAAGCTATCGAACTCGTTTGTAGATCAACGTTGCTGTTCCTGCTAGAGTTACAAAAAAAGCCAAAAGTTCTAGTGATTGATTTGCACGGAAATGTATGTTCATAAACAGTCCTAACTAGAGTGATGGAACGGCAACCGAACTATTTTCGTCTAATATCAGGAGATTGGCGATGCTAGCCGCTGCAGAGCACACTCGTTTCCATATATTTTTTTCAAATATGTAAGTTATAGGAGGCAGGTTGACGAGAGTAGGTGGTGTAAATTCGCCAGGGCAAAATACTTGAAAACTAACATATCACCCGTGCAGATGTGCGGTATATTTTTTTAAAAAAATTAAAAAATATAATTTTTTAAATTATAATTTTTATTTATTTTATTGATCTATATCTAATATAAATATATGAAAATAGAAATTGAGAGAAGATGGGTTGGTTATTTACGTTATCCACGTAAGTAACATATTATCATCTATGAATGTCATTTGGATTAAAAACAACCTGCAATATACCAGTGTTTAGACTCTTCTATCCAATAATTTTTAATTTTTCAAATATTAAATTAAAATATAATATTATTAAAATTTATTTATATGACTTAAATAATATTTTAAAAATCTGATATTATTATCTTCTTGCAATAAAAAAATTTACTCATATAGATAGTTAAAAATGTAAATGGACATCAAAAATTTAGATAAATATTATTTTATTATTTATATATAATTTTTTTAAAAAAATAATTTATTACAAAATTAGTTAAATTATCTTTTGTAATCACTCCCATTATTGCTTGATCCCGAAGAATGTTAACGTGCCTGATAGCTGGCAAGCAATAATTATTTGGTTAAAAGCCGGGACCAATGAAAAATAATCTCAAAAACTTAATAATTATTTTATAGTACTTTAGATGGACCCAATTCTCTCCCTCCCATTCTCTCGTCCTTGGAAATCGACCCGTGAAAACCGTCTTAAATGCTGTTAATTATGCAATCAAGTGATATCTAGATTTAACCCAAAAAAAAAAAAAAACATGCGCGCATGGCAGATGAAGGCTTTGCCAAATATATCTATTTTAATAAGATAAGCCGTGCCACGCTACACTCCTGCTCGATAACTACTCGTACCGAGTAACGTTCATAAGAAGGAGAGTTATAGTAGAACCAAACTGACATTTTTGTGTCAACAAGCCGAGATCATATTGCTGAACCTTCTGGGCCGATCAACTAACAAACCAATTCCAGCTGCACCCACCACACCCAACCGCACGACTACACCAGGTTTGCTCTCAGATCACCATCTCAAACTGTGCCCACACAAACACTGGCCATTTTGCCACCTGCATCAGAAAGATGCTCCACTCGTACCAGAACCATATAATCCGAGTTCAAACATACAGCCTCGCCCTAACTGGTGTTCCATTGCTTCCAAATTCTAGTTAAAGATCCCCATACTTCGACAGAAATGAAACATGAATGACTCAATATTGACATAGTAGTACTGCCTCCTACACCTAAGTTACAGTATGGCAAGTCCAGCTTCGGGAGGAATGGTAACGGCAGGGACTGACACAAAAAAATCAACCAACAGGAGAAGCAAGAAGGAGAAGCAGGGACTGCCATAGAGAAGTAAACCCAATACAAAGGTCAATAGGTGGCTCCAAGTAGAGACGCACGTTATGCAGACTATGAGTATCACAATCTTGATAACATAACTCAGATCATAGTAAAAACAGAATTGCTCCAAAAACTACACATGATCTGGGAGCTTTTTGTTAATTTGAATTAGGACTGTGTCCTGTCTTGTAACATGAGAACCGAACGGTAAAGAAACTGATGCTTTTATGAACTTCCAGGCATTGTGCAGCAGTCACATGTTTATCATCGGAATGTAACCTGCTTCCAAATACAACTGACAGTCTAGTGAATCCAGATGCAAATTTTCAATTACATCAGCTATCTACCTTTGCAGCTGCTGATGCATAGCTAACGCTGCTGTCTCGCATGCTTTTGCACTGGCTTGATTGTTCATATTGGACGAAACCGATACTAATCTTTGCCGAGCAGTTCTTCAACATCTGGCAAAGATAAAAGGGGAAAAAAGAGGGAATGGGTTTACAAACTCTAAAGCAAATATTAGAGTTGATAAGACGTAGTGAATATAAGAAACAAGTCAGTCTTACATGAAGGAAAACACTGATGGGATGGCGTCCACAGATGGTGTTATCATATTCCTGCAGATATCGTTTGAATGCATCTGGATCTCCCGTCTCAATGATTTCCATACCCATATGATCCAGAGCCTCAATGGACTTGTAGATAGGACCTTGCTTCTTGTCATAATATGTGTAGTTGAACCTGTTACAATCATGCAGTGAAGCAAAGCATCAATTCTGAATACTTTGGGGCTAGCTGCCAGATAACCTGCAGCATGAGATAATAAAAGAAGACACAAGATAATGTGCATGGTAATGTATAATCATATTAGAGTCCAGTTTAAGTGTTTATCATATGTACATCTCTTGGCTTGTAATTAGAACTGAATGGTAAAATGATCTCTTTAATAATTGATAAACACCAAATAATTGAGTGGCAGAAGGGCTCCTCTCTATACATTAATAAAGAGTTAAAGCCTTTCAGAAGAGGCAGCTGTGAGTTATGATAAAAAGCAGTTTTCCCCTTTTTTTGAGTATTATATTTGATAAAGAACAGAAAATAATAAAATGGTGTGCTTTCTTTCACACAAAAAAGAGGCATATCCTGAAGAATTTTGTTTATTTTATATACCATGTAAAACTTTTTGTCTCACATCTAAAGAGAAACAATTAGAAATTGTTTTCCAGAAAAGTCATGGTTAGGCAGGAGACACCCCAATGGTAAATAATTGAGGCTAAAAAGAGGCACATATTTCTGCCTGCTGCAGTACTTATAAATATTAGAAGACTAGATATGATGGTTTACGATTCTAGTCAACTGAGAAGGCTGAGTTTTAATTTATTATGCTTGCTGTAGACTAGACAGTTAGCTGGTTGTGAAACTCCCATAGGCTCTTAAACATTATAGAATAAGGATCCCTGGCAGTTCCTTACAGGATGACATGAGAGGTAATGATAATGATGCATGTTCATCGTTAACTATCAGCCATTTAGGATTCTAATCCACATATAAATAAGCATGTCTATCATTTAGGCTGGACCAGTTTTACATGTCAAAACCAATGCAGGTTATCCCATCCGGGAACATATTTGTGAATCCATTTTCCACAATTCATTGTTTCAAGCTATATACTTTGTGTTGCGAATGGAAAAAGTTTGATAAAAATGATAGTATCTTGCAAGCAAATTAATGTTATGAATATTAATAAAAGCAATTTGCTTATTATAAAACATCAAGCAATACGATTCTTATACTTAATTTATAATCAACATCACCTAATATTCTTAGATAGAACATGTGCATCCTTTTGGCCTTAGCAACATCGCATGTTACCCCATTATATTGGGGTTCTCCAAATGTATTCGACAGTATCAGTCATGGACGGGTTAGCAACAATACATGACAGCTTTCAATGTTGTCAATGCTTAAAACATAACCAATCATACCAAATATGTGTTTGTTTTATTTTACTCTCAAAAACATGCCTAAAAGACATCATTCACTTCCTAACACTCAGTCATTGACTTCTTGCTCGTAAGCCATTGTGTGACAGCAGTATAGGTATGAAGAAAATGGAGGCTAATGTAAAAGGGACCCATGAGAAAGAAGAATAGACCTCACAAGGCAGGAGAAGGTCAAGTTAAGAAGGTTGGGGGAGTGAATTGGAGGAAAAAGTAACCTTAATTTTGGGTTTAGTTCGAAAATCGATTAGACTTTGCATTTGCTCAAAATCTGCCATATAAATATGACATGATGATTGTAAAAGAATCATCAACCAGATTTTACACATCCTAAAAGGAATGGTGCCCAGAGCCTCAGCTCTTGTTACCTTCAGACTATTCTCTTACAGGAATATGAAATTGCATTGTATTGCAAAGAGAAGCAGGAAGGGAAAAGGGAATGGGAAGGGGGCAAAATAAAAGAGGAGGCCAGGATGACATTTTTTGTTACAAGAATGAGTGATCATAGAGACATCAATACGACCAAAATACCACTGAACAACCACTCCTTCAATGTACAGTCCTTCAAATGGATGCACTTTATATGTGGGTTCTAATGTGGCCCATTGGCGAAAAACAACAATAATCTGAAAAAACACACAAGGGGGGAAAGGATTCAACACTTTCCCTCAAGCCTACAAACAGACCCTTCTCTATGAACTTTTCTTTTTCTTTCTTTTTTTTTTTTTTGCCGACATTCTTACCATTTATCACTTATAAATAACAACCACCTACGTTTGCATATATATATATATATATATATATATATATATATATATAATCTGAAAATAAGTTTCTGCTAAAAAAAAAAAAATAATGCCTCAACTGACTAAATCACCTACATCACACTAAGAAGAAAGAAATATTTAGTTGATTTCTTGAATAGTTAAGTTTCTTCCCTTGCCAACTGTTATGTGTTTCTATTTCTGGACGCTTACAAAGAAACTGTCCAGATACAAATGGTTGGTCATCAATTCCCAACACTGCGGACAACCAAACATAGTCACATGATCCACTCATTCTCAACCAGACGGTCATGCAACGGATCACGGAACTTAACCTAGAAAGATGTCATACGACTATTTAGATCTGAAAACAAACTTTCATATAAAAATTTGAAAGTTACCTTTTTTTATGTAGGTCAAAGAAAGAGAGATGGTTACATTGGAAAAGAAAACATAAACCAAGTTCATACCTAGATCCCCAATGGCAGAAGTCCGATGACACAGAGAAGAAGTTCTTGGGGTCATCCACATATTTAGCAAGCAATCTCCCATACATCGCTTCATTTTCTGAGTTAAGAGCACCAACCAAAATAGGTACAATTTTTACAGGATAACTGTAACAAAGAATAACCCTCATAATCAGTCTCCATGCTATAACTCAAGGGCCAAAGCTCAGCTCATAAGTATAACTACCCATGGAACACTTTGGCAATGTAAGGCAAATGCATCTCCATGCTATGCTCCGCTTCATCCACATGAAGATCCATAAGTTCAAATTTTCCTGTTGCTCGCAGCTCCTCATTGACTGGAACCAACATACAGAGTAAATGATTCTGGTATGTTTTAAACCTATCATTTTGTCAGTAAAACAGCAAAGAGAACAAAAAAAAATGTGCCGTATATGGCTCTAGGAATTTCCAAGTACTGATACAGGAGTACCTGACTAGAAGCTCAACTAGACTGACCAATTCAGATAAATTAAATAATATTTTACCTCATTTAGATGAACCTAATTGTAAGAAGCACTAGGCCATCCTATGGTTGTGCATATAGGAAGTGTATAATAGAGTCAAGAATGTTTCATGAAATGAAGTCAATATAAGATGCACACAGCAATCAGAATAAAAAGTATTTATGATAGTACCTTCCAAATCAATTGGCAAGTCTCCCACAGGCGTACTGTAAACAGTGGCTCTAGTAAGAGCACATCTTGGAGTGTAATAATGGTGAGATGGACCAAGAAGAAACACCCGTGAACTGTAATAGTAAATTAATATATGTTTTAGTGAAAGCAATAAAGCAACTGCACCATGCTAAAAGGCAACATGTATCTATGAAGCATAGAACTAGCTTTAGATAGTCATATTAGCGATGAAGAGTTAAATCAACTAAAAAGAGATCTTGTGAAAAGAATAGGCTTGGTTTCAGGACAACTTGTGTTCCCTATTTTAGTAATTAGATTAAATTTATACTACTAATGACAATGAAGGACTGCATTTGGAAAAATGATTCACCAATAAGTGAAAAAAAAAAACACCAGCAAAATCACGTAAAGTTGAAATAGAATGAACAATTTTGTTAAAGGAACCCAAATTGCAATTCTTGATGCATTCCCCACTTCATGCAGACCTCTCTCCACAGTTCATCAGTTACTTTCCACCAAATATGGTTTGACTCCCTTGACCAACTTGAAACTACGAGGTGCAAGGCATATTCATTACTAATCGGAGTCAAAGCAGTCAGGACCACCGCTTTAGCTTTCCACAGCCTTCACCAATGATGTTGACAAATTGCAACTCACTTTCCTTTATATATCTGTTAACTGTCAGCAATATGGCAATTTACTGGAAGAAATAACCAACATTAAAGGCCTAAAAGTCATTTAGAATGCTAAAATCAACACAGTTAAGAGCATGTTTGCAACTTCCTTGTCACATGGGATGGACCATGCCTTTTGAACTAATTTACCTGATGAATTTTGACTTTGGAAGACGCTAACACCATAGCAAAAAAATACCACTCCTCGTGCAAACCCAATGGGACTACCCTAGTCCATTCACTATAAAGAGGGCCAATTATTCAAAGGATAATATTATTATAGGATATTGGTGTAAATACTAACAAAATCATGACTGCATGCTTAACTATCTCTCCCATAATTTTATGTATGATATCTCTTATATCCTTATTTATCCACAAGATTCATTTCGATTGTTGATGATTTTTTTACGCAATCTTCTCTGCCCAGATTCTATGCTACCCAGTCATTTGAAATAATAAATCTTTTTTTCATTTATAGACATGCATTTGCACTTGCCATAAAAAACTTATCAGCAAAAATCTGTGTGCAACAGCCAGCGGTGAAGGTAGCAGGCACAGCTTCACTGCATTGCAACAATAATGGGAGCATGACAATTGCCATGAACATTGATGCATAAAGATCCAGACCAACCAGAGCAAACTATACAGTGTCAAGCACATTCACACATTACTCTTTAAATCTGAAGGCTGTTCAATGGATATCACATAAAATAACCCTTATCATCAGCTTCAATTGGAAACTCTAATAGAAAAGGATAATGGCGTAGTCTCATGAGAGTACCAAGCTCCCAAATAGGTCAAGGTCCACATTCTCAATCCAAATGGCGGTCAAGCAATGACTAAATAACAAGGTCAAGACATGTCTTCCTCTTGTGCATTGCATAATCTGCAACAGTGGAAATATATTCATAAAATCTGGCTCCTCCAAATGAATATCAATAAATTAAGTTGCATTCTAGTACCAAAGTAGGCATAAATATATACAGAATTCCCAGCAACCAAGAAACTGTGTTATACTTTAAAAACTTAATTGTGCTGAGCCTTGTTGATTGTATAATAATGAACCCTAATAAAATCAGCACCCTTTCATTTGTTAATACAAATGACCAGTTTCAATTCATTAAGTGTCATGAGGTTTTTGCATACCAGGCTGAAGTTAAATTGGTATGAAAAATTAAAGTTTAACATTTGTAAAATTCTGTGATTAATAGATCAAAGCGAAAGGGATGGCACGATCAACTCACAGGTTTGTTGGGTCTATGTTGGCAAATGAAAATGCTGCACAGCGACCTGAATATGAATAACCAGCATGCCTGTAGCGGGGGGGAAAAAATGTAGTACGGTAACAATGGAGCATAGTGATGTTTTTAGTCAGATATGCAACAAGAAAAGATTATGTGCCACAACTCACGGAGCGATTATGCCTCTAACATTCGGAGACTTAGCCAGGCCAGTTGCTCTGAGCCACCCATCAAGTTCCTCTTCCAGTTTGTTGGCTGTCAAGATTTCATGAAGGCACTCTTAGAAAAATCATTCATCATAACAGGAAAACACTCCAATGCAAGTATGGAAGAGGTTTCTATGGTCACTTCACTGAGTTCCTTACTCTGAAAGCTACCATATAATTAAACAATGATTAGATGGACAAAACATCTACAAAAGGGCAGTCAAAACCTAGCAAGAGAAAAAAAAAAAAAAAAAAAGAGGAACCATCAGACGAGGGATCCAAAAGTCCTTGGCATTGCCCATACCAGAAAGCAGTAAAGCTCTCCAAGATGCAGCATTAAACCATAACCATGACCACGAACCCCTTCACCTTTATTTGGGAATAGCCTTCTCCATCAAGGCAAGGTTCTACAATTAACGGAATATAATTTTAAGCATACGTGCAACTAAATAGTTCTAAAGGCACTGAATTCGTCTTTCATGTGTCTCTTTTTTCCCCTTTTCTGTGTAGTGACGTACATGTATTTTATTTTCTATTCCATCAGAATGAAATCTAAGCAACAGTAGCCCCAATCCATCAGATTCTAACACAGTCCACCAAGCAATGCAATCAATTCCCCATGAATTGGTCCAATTTCCACTAATTACTTCAAACGCTAAAATAACCAATAACCACCGACATCCAACTAATTCCTTCAGAGACGAATGGAAGCAACACAAACTAATAGCACTGATCTCTGCGATCAGACTGCGAAATCTCCATCAAAAGATCGAAAAGAAGAGGAGGGATCGAAAGGGATGAGATTCACCGTTGCTGGTGTACCAGGATCCCGCATGAGCCGCTCTTCTGACCCTCTCCATCCCGAACTCTGCACAGAGAGATCGAAAGGGAACGCGACAACGACAGAGAGAGGGGAGGGGAGGGGAGGGAGGGATGAGCAAAACCCTAGCTTTCTCAGTGAAAAATGGGAGGAAGGGAGATCGGTCCTTTTTATAAGCTCGGAGTGGTTGGAGTGGGGTAGTCGAAAAAAAAAAGTGGTCGAGGTGGGACACGATAAGAAGCGCCACGATCACCAGAAGCAGTTTAACGCTGGGCGGATCTCGTATAAATTGGGTTGCAAAATCATAGTTGAAGTTCTTGATCCAATGGTCGGTCTTGAAGGGTGAGAGAGTGTGCGCGATCGTCAATGCACATGTCGAGCAACAGAGGCGTTTCATAGTGGCATTTGTGTGTGATATGGCTTATCTGATCTTTTCCTGGTTTTAATAGCGCTCTTGCGTTGGAAGCACGCCTTGCGGTGAGGTGGCCTGTCCTCGCCGTCTCAGGTCTCTGATACTTGGCGTGTGCAACTAGGAATGGACTGCCTGGGGATGGTGATTTTACATTTCTTCTTTTCTATTTTCTATTTTTTTAAAACTTTCCTCATTCTTCTAACCAAATAAAATATAAGTTAGATTAACACTAAAACTTAGATATTTATGAACTAAATTCAATGAAAAGCATTACTTGGTACATTAAGTGTTCTTGTTTGATTCATATGGATTAATAGCTATCATGATGGAGGAATAAGAGAGTGGAAATACAGATTGCGGCCGCATGCGTCTTATCTACATGTAAATATGACACAATATTAATAATATAATCCTATTTAAATGGATTAATAGCTATTATGATGGAGAAAAAAGAGAATGAAAATACAGATTATGCCGCATACGTCTTATCTACATGTAAATATGACACAATATTAATAACATAATCTTATTTAAATTAAAATATAGATGAGAAATAGAAATGGAGTTGCTGGAGTTACAATAGCCATTTGCATGTGTATTTTGTGTCATGTAAAAGTAATGGAAAGATTTCTCTCAGACCGGGAATGTTTCAAGTACCAGTGTTTTTTTTTTTTTTTTTGGTCCGCACGAGTATGCATGAGGCAAAGAGAGAGAGTAACCAATTTGTATAGAGATAAGTAGAGGCCCGTTAGGAGTCTAGAGTCGCTGAAAGCCTACAATGCACTGGTGGTTCCAATATGGTAAAAAGTGGGAAAAAAAAGGGGAGTAAATTATCCTGAAACCTCTTGAGATTTAAGATCATTACATAATCTAATCCAACGTTTCGAAAATATATAAATAAAGTTTGAAAAATAAAAAATTTGAAATTTGAAAAATAAAAATATAAAATATAAAAAATAAAAAATTATCAAAATAAAAATATAAAATATTTTAATACTCAAATTGGTTAGATGGTGATGATCCAGTAAGGTCATTAGTTTATTTAATAAAAAAATATTGATAGAGGGTTATATGCTATGTATATAGGCAAAGTTAAGTAAGGAATGTATAATTACTTAAAATCTTGAGGGAGGTTATTGAAATTTGTTCGAAAAAATGTGGACTTTTGGGTGCAAGATTTCAATCTAACCAGTTCAATTTCTCAACATTCTGTAAGAACATGGACCTTTGAGTGTCTTAGAGTTTATATGTGTTGGATTTAGCCCTTCATGCAATGAAAAAAAGAAAATATGTAATACTCCAGGAAATCCTTAAATGTATAACAACATCTACACATTAATTGGACCCACTCCTTCTATGTCCATCTAACAAATCCTTTTGTGGGCTTAATAAACAGTCAAACCTAGTCCATGGATCCCCCAAATCGGAATCATGTTTCAAAATTTGAAATCAACTAGATCTACTCGAGTCAGTAAAATCAAGATTAAAAGAATGGACTGCACTTCAGCCTTAGAGAGAGCATTTTGGAAGAATGTTTGGCCATGTGGCAGAACATTGTTCAAGAACATGCCCACTTGCATGTGATTTAGCTGGAGAACTAAAAAAAGGGACAATGCAATATTTTTGCTGTGCAAGATGGAAAAGTAACAATGTATACTACTTTTTGCTAAATGATGAATAAATTGACATATATTTATGAATATTTGGCAATCCCAAATCACTGAGCAGCATGTGAACAAATAATCATGCAGAAAGAAGTCAATTATTATGTCAATGAGAACAAATAATTCATGATCTTTTGGAAAGGAATACTATGCCTGAATCTTATGTTTGGAGAGAGGGTGTTTGTCATGAACAATCTCACCCAAAGAAAAAAGATGTGATATTTATTAGGAGTAGATAAATATTTATTGTAGAATTAGAAAGATAAGGCAGCACTCATAGTTCGCCTTGTATCATGGGGAGAATCCTTCCTTGCTATCGATCTATAATTTTTGTTCTAGAAAACCTACCATCAATTTTTTTGGCTTTCTTTGGTAAGATTTTTTTTTTTTTTTGTCTCTCAGGATCTAAATTAGGGATTCAAATTAATCATCTTCTTTCAGCAGTAGCTGGATTTTTTTATCAGAGATTACCAAGAAGGACACTATGTGGTTATGGTAAGAAGCTAAATATAGCTTTGGCTCTCTTTGCAGAATTGCTTGCTCCTTGGTTAAGACCTTGCAACAATCATTATCAATATCATGCACAGAAACCATTGTCGATTCGGGTATGATCTTATCTTGGATCAATGCCCATGGAGATGTGGAGCATCCATTTTTACAGGACATCTTTTGATGGATGGAAAGTTTATTTGCTTTTAAGGCGACTCATGCATGCATGCCATCAAGATAACCAGGCTACAGACCGGATAGTCCAGCATGCTCATCTGGGGAATCTTTTCTTTCAACCTCGGTCGCCCATTCCAACTGAATTCGCTTTTATTTTAGATGCCGATATACAGTCTGTCACGTATATGAGACTCTGAATTTTTTTTTTCCGTTTCTTGTAGTGCCCCTCCATGTATCCAAAGCAATAACATCTCGACCTTAGCACGGCAAAAATAATGCCTACCTCAAAAAAAAAAAAAAAAAAAAAAAAGATTTTTAAGATCGGACGAAGTTTGTCCTTCCTCCTGCAATGCCTCCTGGAGACTAGCGACCTCGACGATCTTCTCCTTGAAGCGGGCGGCCTCGGCTAGGCGACTTTCCTCCGCCTGAGCTGTCTCCTTCTTAGCGTTCTTCATCGCCTCGATGTTGGCGATGAGCTGGTGTCCAATCTGCAAGAGCGGTCGGAAAGTCAATATAAAAGCTAAGAAATAAACTAAGTAAAAAAGCGAGAAGAAAAAAGTGAATTGACCTACCTCGAGAAAGGATCCCAGAGAGTCCCAGACCCGTTGCTCAGGATCAGCATGGACTATCCTGTGGACGACTTCGGGCAGAATGCACCCTTCGACCAACCTCTTTGTTAAATCTCTACTGTTGAAGGGATTTTTCCCCGGATCTTCCTTGGAGCCGTCGGCCCCCTCAATGGCAGCCTTGCGGCTGCAGCTCTTGCGGGCTAGGGTCTTCTTCCTCCTCCTCCTTTCGGCCCCCGGTGCCCCCTCGGGACAAGCCTCTGGAGTGAGAACCTCGACCGGGGGGCTCCATGAAGAGGCTCGGAGACTTCGGACTCGACGTCAAAGGGGGCGTCGACGGCAACGACCACCTGGGCAGGTGCGGCCAAGCTCGTCTCTTCTGTCCTAGCTCTCTTCGCCGACCGTGAAGTCGTGGTGCCTTTTCTCTTGTGGATCTTGAGATCCTGGGCTAACCTCCGAGCCACACTTGTATTCATGTCTGCAATAAAAGAAGATCGACATGGCTCAGAAATAGAATAAGAGAAAGAGGAAGCAGCGAATGAAAAAAAAAATAATAATAATACGGACAGGGTTAAGAGGGCTCAGGCCGATGTTGAATAAGAGTTATTCCTTCAGAAGGTCAGAGAGGAGGGGAGCTGGATAGGCCTCGAGCTTATTGGAGGCTTCAAGATCGTCCCTTCCCAGGCTAGAAATCCAGCGGACGGAATCCCTCAGGGAGCCCTAGGGGGGTAATCCCAGCTCCAAGGTCGAGCATCGGACGTAGAAGTACCTCTCCTTCCAGTTATGGATAGAAGAGGGGGCACCTTTCAACAATCCCTTTCTACCGAACTGGGGGGAGAAGTACCATCAGTCCTTTGTCGAAGGGTGACGTTTGAAAGTATAGAAATTCCTAAACAAAGAAAGAGTTGGCTGGACTTCGGCTAAACAACAGAGGGAAAGAAACCCTATCAGAAATCTAAAAAAGTTCGGCGCTACAGAAACTAAAGAAATATTTAAAAAGTAGAAAAGAGCGATGATAAAAGGCGGAAGCGGAAGTCGAAGCCTGGCGCAGAAAGCTTCTTGGTATAAACAGAAGCAGCCAGGGGGAGGAGCGCTAGCCTGGCCAGTTGGCTCGGAAAGCTCCAACTCGTACTCCGAAGGAACTCCGTACTGAATTCTAATCAGTGAGAGTTCCTCCGGAGTCAGAGAGTTGGGAATGGTGTCTGGTACAAAGATCAGATGAGGTTCTTCTACAGAGCTAGGATTTTATGGGACTGGAACGGACGAACTCCTAGAACTGCTAGAGGAAGAAGTGTTGGAGGACATTTTGAATCAAGTAAAAATCCTAAAAATCCTGAAAAAATTAGAAAAAAATAAGAGATGGGGCGCTCGCGAAAAATCGAACAGACAGAATGTAAAGGAGGAAAAATGGAAGAAAAACAGCAGGGAAGAAAAAAAAGAGAAGAGTTTTAGAACTAACCTAGGCTGGTCCGAGAGATGCAGAGATGCAGAGATGGGGGCCGACTCGAAGAACGTCTAAGGCCGAGAGGGACTCTGGAGTAGAACGAAACTCTCAGAGAAGAAGAAGGACACCAACAGGACTTTCAGGCAAAGTGAAACCCCCAGAGAAGGGGAGCGGGTTTAAATAGGCGACGGAGTTCGATACAATAATGACTGCAGATTTTTTTCTGGCCGATCTATAACCGCCGCGTGGCCCACTCGCCATGGTAGACGGCTAAAAATGGCTGGCAACTGACAGAACCATTATTGCGTCGTACCTAAAGCAATGCTCCAGCAAAAATTTCAAAAAAATCTTTTCGAATCACCTCGATTTGAAAAGACTCTAGCACCAGCGCGCCAAATGCCAAAATATCTGAAAACAACCGAATACGAAAATCGAGGAAGGCAACTTCGACTGTAAAAATTTCTCTGTACTTTCTTCATTCGAAATTCGAACTCGAAAGTAGGAAGATTGGTGTTGGATATAAAATAACCCCAGCCGAATTTCGTAAAAGGCCGACCCTTCCAGGGCTCTTCCGGCCTCCGACCTTGTGTGGCATCTTTCCGAACTCCCCCGATCGTTCGAGCTTCCATAATACCATCCGGACTTCTCCAATAATGGACTCCTCCATTCATCTACCGGACTGCTCCAAACGCTCTCTGAGCTTCACTTTCACCCGATTCTCTACAGTGATCGACTATTCTCCGAGTCTCTTCCAGACTTCTCCCAGCCACGATCGACTTTACTCCGAACTCCTTCTGGACTTTGTCGATGACCGAGCTTCTTCAGCAGCAGGACTTCTACAGTGAACAGACTCCATCCAAGTTTCTACGGTGATCGACCGCCTACCGAATTTCAGTCAAACTTCTACCGCAAGCAGTCCACTTCAAACTTCTACTGCAAGCGGACCTCTACTGTAAGCGAATTCCATCCGAGCTTCTACTGTAAACGAATTCCTTCCGAACTTCTATTACAGGCGGACTTCAGTCGAGCTTCTTCGATAAGCGGTCTTCATCCAGACTTCTACAAGAATCGGACTCCGTCTGAACTTCCATAGCGGATGGATTCCGGACGAACTTCTACAGCGAACGGGCTCCAGCAACTAGATTTCTACAATGGCCGACCGCATCCAGTGTCTTCCGTACCTCTCCAGCCATCAACCTTCAATAGCGTCAGTCGGACTTCAACAGCACTAGCCAGACTTCAACAACGCCAACCGGACTTCCACAGGATCCTCCAGACTCCTCCAGCGGATGAACTTTCACAACGCCTTTCGGACTCTTCTATCGGCCGACCTTCAGTCAGATTTCTTGTGCAATCGGACCTCTTCAATAGATAATTCTTTAGACAAGCTTCTATAATTCCAGACGAACTTCTCCAACAATCGGACTTCTGTCGGACTTCTCCAACAGGCAGTTCTCGTTCGAGCTTCTACAGCAGATGACTTCCATTTGTAGCACCAACGGCACCCAACAACAGTTAACCCGTCAGCAACCTCAAAAACATCCGAGCTCCTCTCAGATTGCTGAGGCAGAGAGCTATTCCGTTTCACCAGACGTCCCAACTGAGCTTCAGCCATCCGGCCCGAACTCTCTGATGAATTACGACAACGGACACCACTCCACTCTCTGTAACAGACTCCATGTGGCTCCGAACGGCCCACTGACACCACTGCTCTTCATAACAAACTCCTCGTGACCCCGAACGGCCCACTATCAGGAAGTTACGGATGTCGCTGTCAATCAGTTATGCTCCCCCATCTATAAAAGAGATCCTTCAGATACGTTCTCCTCTAAGCTCAAAACTCTATCTCGAAACTCTGCCAAAATTCCATTTAAGTGCTCAATTTCTGTTGAAGCAGAGTACTGACTTGAGCGTCGGAGGGTCTTGTCGGAGCACCCCCAACTTCAGTTTAGACTTTTCTTGCAGGTCTCGATGGCAGACGCAGTCATCTCGACTCCAGCTTCTCTGGCATCGGTGAAATTCTGCACCAACAAAATTGACGCTAGAGGAAGGACCTGAACCTTCGCAGGACCCTTGTTCTTAAAAGAGTACTCAATAGGAATGTCTCCGGTCATCTTCTTCAACATCTTCCTCTTCTTCTCCAGCCAGATCCTCACCAGATGCCTCCCCGAAAGGCATCCACCAGGCGATCTACGGCCTCCGTGGCCAGATCTCAGTGAGATCCGCAATCTCCGACCTCATCTCCAGTTTTTCAAGCTCCTCCTCCTCCGACAGCGGCAGTCAGCATGGAGCAGTTTGACCTGCTGGTTCAACAGGTCAGGGGCCTCATCGAAGCAGTGCAGGCCATGCAACAGTAGCAGCAACAGCCACAAGCATCTGTGCGACTGGAAAGAGCATCGTCAGAGTTTCAGAATCCGACGATAGGGCGGGCCACTTGGGCCAGTCGCCCTGTCTTCCCTGAAAAGGAAAAGCAGAGGGTGGAGAGCCCTCAATCTGTTCATGATTCCATCCCTTTAGGATCCCTACCTCCATTCTGCCAGAAGACCCTCGAGACTCGCAGTCGAGAAGATCTCCTGGATCAAAGGCTCCAGGAGATGAACCGACGGATCGAAGAGCTCCGCCATGTTTTTCTTGCTTACGGTGAGGATATCTGTACGGACCCTCCTTTCTCTCAAAGGATTATGCAGGAATCGATCTCGTCGAACTTCAAGCTCCCCCAATTTGAGAGCTACGATGGGACCACGGATCCGGTTGACCACCTGGAGGCCTTTCGGACAATGATGCTGCTCCATGGCGTGCCAGACGCCATCCTGTGCCGAGCTTTCCCATCCACCTTGAAGGGAGCAGCAAGAAATTGATACTCAACACTGAAATCGGATACTATCTTCTTCTTTGATCAGATGAGCTACCAGTTTGCAGCTCATTTTGTTAGCAGCCGGCGTTCTCAGAGAGGTTCAGAGTCCCTTATCAACATCAAGCAAAAGAAGGGAGAATCCATCCAAACCTATGTCAACCGATTTAATACCGCCGCATTGGAGGTCTGAAACTTGGACCAATCGATTGCAATGGCCGCCCTGAAGAGCGGTCTTCAAAAGAATGATCTTTCATTTTTTTTGGAAAAGAAGTATCTCGGGAACTTCGCTGATTTGCTGGCTCGGACCGAAGGATATGCCCGAGTAGAGGAAGCCTTCAAGCTGAAGGACGAGGAGGTCGCGAAGGAGCGGCAGGCGGGTGGCTCCAGTAAGCCCGTAGCTGAAAAAGGATCGAGTGAAGCTCGGCCACGTTCTCGAACTCCTCTCGGACACAGGCGTGTCCGAACTCCTCCCTGAGCTCATAAGCAGAGGAGCCCAGACCGTAGAGTTCAGCAGAGCTCTCTCCCAGGAAGATTTCTCAACTACGCCCCTCTTAATGCTCCAAAAGCTCAAGTACTGATGGAGGTCAGGGAGCAACTACCGAGGCCGGAAAGGATGCGCTCGCATCTTGGAAAGCACAACCCTAACAAGTTCTGCCTCTATCATCGTGACCACGGCCACAATACGGAGGAGTGTATTCAGCTCCGAGATGAAATCGAGGAGCTCATCAAGCGAGGTCGGCTCGACAGATTCATTCGACATCGATCTGAAGGTAGGGAGGATCGGTCAAGGGCCCTACCACAATCGGAGCCGCCAAGGAGGGAAGAATAGCTTAAAGATCGACCTCCAATCGGGATCATCAACACCATCTCTAGAGGGCCCCAGAGGGGAGCGGCCAGTGGATCGATCGGACTGCCCAAGCAGCAGAGAACTGAAGAATCTATAACCTTTACTGAAGAAGATGCCTGAGAGATTCAATTTTTCCATAATGATGTGGTTGTAGTTTCTTTAAATATTGCAGACTATGATGTACGCCGTATTCTTGTTGATAGTGGAAGCTCGATCGATATTTTATTTTATGATGCATTCTCAAAAATATCCATCCCTGATGGTCGGTTAGGGCCGATTAGCACCCTGTTGGTAGGGTTCATTGGCGATGCTGTGCCAGTGGAGGAAGTTATAACTTTGACTGTAGTTGCAGGTCGGTATCCGAAATAATCTAGAGCATAAGTGGATTTTCTGATAGTGAGGGCGCCGTCTGCCTATAACGCAATACTCGGCTGACCTGGCCTTAACGCCCTCCGAGCTGTGGTATCGATCTACCATTTGAAATTAAAATTTTCTACTTACCAAGGGATCGGGGAGGTCAGAGGAGATCAAGCCCTAGCAAGACACTGCTATAATATAGCCCTACAAAGAAATGGTTAGCCTGACCCCGGCCCGGTTGATGGATTGGACACTCGTGATGATCTTACCGAAGAATGGAGTGAGCTAATGGAAGATCTTGTCTCAATTCTTTTGAATAATGGGAATGAAGAGCACGTGGTGAAGATCGGCTCCAACCTGGAGAAAGAGGTACGGACACAGCTTATCAATGTTCTACAAAAGAATGCGGATGTTTTCGCTTGGGTTCCGACGGACATGCCATGGATTGATGCTGAAGTCATGGAACACCGTCTAGCTGTTAATCCCAAACATCGGCCGACGAAGAAAAAAAATCGAAATCATGCACCAGAAAGATAGATGGCAATAGCTGAGGAAGTTGAAAAACTCCTGAAAGTCGGGTTCATCAGAGAAGTCAACTATCCGAACTAGGTCTCCAATGTGGTTCTAGTCAAGAAGGCGAACGGTAAGTGGAGGATGTGTATAGACTTCAAAAAGCTGAATAAAGCCTGTCCGAAGGATAGTTACCCACTGCTCAGAATTGACCAACTAGTGGATGCAACCATGGGCCATGAGCTTCTCACTTTCATGGATGTATTCTCCGGCTACAATCAAATCAGGATGGCACCAGAAGACAAAGAAAAAACTGCTTTTATTACTAACCGTGGCCTTTATTGTTACAGGGTCATGCCTTTTGGCCTCAAAAATGCAGGGGTGACCTATCAATGGCTGGTAAATAAGATCTTCAAAGAGCAGATCGACCACAACATGGAGGTCTACATGGACGATATGCTTGTAAAAAGTAAATCCTCAATGAACCATATCGCCGACCTTGAGGAGACCTTCAGCACCCTCCAAAAATACAAGATGAAGCTAAACCCAGCCAAGTGCGCTTTTGGAGTAACCTCAAAAAAATTCTTGGACTTTATGGTGTCGGAGCACGGGATCGAAGTAAATCTGAAAAAGATTCATGCCATCCAGAAAATGACTGCCCCGAGGTCAATAAAGGAAGTTCAGTGCCTTACTGGGAGAGTAGCAGCTCTAAATCACTTCGTCTCAAGATCGAACGAACGATGCCTACCTTTCTTTCAGACTCTTAAGCAGCCGAAGAATTTCTGTTGGACCACTGAATGTCAATAAGCATTCGAAGAACTGAAAAACTACCTCGGCTCATCTCCGCTATTGGCAAAGTCCGAACCTAGAGAGGAGTTGTTCCTGTACATGGCGGTCTCCCCTGTGGCTCTCGCAGCAGTTCTGGTTAAGGAAAAAGCAAAAATTCAACGATCGATCTACTACATAAGTCGAGTATTAAGAGATACCGAAACCAGGTATACTAAGTTAGAGAAACTAACTTATGCCTTGTTGATTGCAGCTCGAAGGCTCCGACCTTACTTTCAAGGACACACCATAACACTGCTCACCGACCAGCCGATCAAGACAGTTCTGCATCGAGCAGATGCTTCCGGAAGGATAGCAAAATGGGCAGTCGAGCTCACGAAATTCGACATCGACTATCGACCTCGATCGACGATAAAAGTCCAGATATTAGCAGACTTTATAGTGGAATGCACTATCCCGGAAGAGGCTGAACTTGGATGAGGTGAAGCCGACAACCCAAGACTCCAGTCGAACTCCCCTGAAGAAAGAATAGATCTCTCTGATGATTTTTGGGCCCTCTACGTGGACGATTCTTCCAACATGTCAGGCACAGGCGCGAGCCTGATCTTGGTCAATCCAGACGAAATTATCGCAGAGTATGCGCTGCACTTCAAATTTTTTGCGATAAATAATGGAGCAGAATATGAAGCTCTGATTGCAGAACTGAGGATCGCCAAAGAGTTAGAAGTAGATCGGCTCCAAGCCTACAGTGACTCTCAACTGATGGTGGGACAGGTCAGCAAAAATTATGAAGCTCGGGAGGATAGTATAGTCAAGTATCTCAAAAAGGTAAAGGAGATCATCCCTACCTTCGGTAGCTTTGACATCAGGCAGATCCCAAGAGTAGAAAATACCAGGGCCGACCTTCTCTCCAAGTTGGCTACACTGGCTCTGGCTGAACTGCTTAAGGAAGTCTTCTTCGAAGTTCTGAAGTGTCTAAGTACGGAAGAACCACAGCTTGTGATGGAGATCAGCCATGAACCCAGCTGGATTGACCCACTGGTTGCACACCTCAAGGACGGGGTTCTTCCTCCTGATGCAAAAAAAGCTCGAAAGCTTAGGAACCAGACCTCCCGATATGTTCTTTACGAAGGCAAGCTGTACAAGAGGTCATACTCTTTGCCCCTCCTGAAATATCTCCGATCTTCTGAAGCCGACTTCGCCTTGTGGGAGGTACATGAGGGAGTCTGCGGAAGTCACCTGGGAGCCAGATCTTTATCCCACAAACTGCTCCGACAAGGCTATTAATGGCCTACTATGTACCATATTTTCATCGAATATGTCAGAAGGTATGATCGGTGTCAGAGACATGCAAATATCCAAAGGCAATCCGCCTTCGAGCTTACACCCTTGAGTGCCCTATGACCGTTTGCACAATGGGAGATGGATATCCTCGGACCTTTTTTCATGGTATCCGGACAACGAAAGTTTCTCCTGGTGACAATTGACTATTTCACCAAGTGGATCGAAGCTAAACCTTTGGCAAAAATCATAGAAGCTAAAGTGCAGGACTTCGTCTGGAAGTCAATTGTCTGTTGGTTCAGCTTATCCAGAACTCTCATTACTGATAATGGACGATAATTTGCTGGAGCAAGGTTTGCTGAATTTTGTGAGGACCTAAACATCTCCCATAACTTCACGTCGGTAGCCCATCCGCAGGCAAACGACGAGGCTGAGGTGACTAACAGGACTCTGTTGCAAGGAATCAAGGCGAGAATTGAAAAAGCAAAGGAAGCTTGGGCAGACGAGCTTTATCATGTGTTATGGACATACCGAACTACTCAGAGATTGCCCACAGGGGAGATCTCCTTTGCCTTAGCCTTCGGGATAGAAGTCGTGATCTCGATTGAACTCAAGCGTCCGTCGGTGCGAGTTATGGCATTCTACGAGCAGTGCAACTCACAGGATCTCAAGGCCAACCTCGATTTGTTAGAAGAAAAGCGAGAAACATCTCAAGTTCGGATGGTAGCCTACAAGCAGAAAGTAGCCCGCTACTATAATTTTCGAGTCAAAAGCAAAGCCTTCAAAGTGGAGGACCTGGTACTTCGACGAGCCACTGTTTCACAACCTCAGAACCAAGAGAAACTTGCCCTGAACTGAGAAGGCCCGTATGAAGTCAAAGAGATAGTCTGGCCCGGAACATACTACCTAAAAGAGCTCGGAGGAGCAGACCTTCTGCGACTATGGAATTTGAAAAATCTGTGAATGTATTACCAATAACTTTGCCTTAAATAAAAGTTTCATATTTGTATATCTTTTTTTTTAGCATGAGCTTGTAACGACAGGGAGTAGCTCCTTCAAACAATTGAAATCAAGCTTGTTAGAAATAGGAGGAGAACCTCATCCTAACATGAGCAAAATCGAAGGTCCGATTATTTAAAGATCGGATAGGAAGAGAGGCCCTTGCAATAGCCCTTACGTGCCCCCACAACCTTGTTAGGAACAGAAGGAGAACCTCATCCTAACATGAGCAAAGTCGAAGGCCTGGTTATTTAGGAATCGGATGGGGAGAGAGGCCCTTGCAACGACCCTTACGTGCCCCCACAGCCTTGTTAGGAACAGGAGGAGAACCTCATCCTAACATGAGCAAAGTCGAAGGTCCGATTATTTAGAGACTGAATGGAGGGAGAGGCCCTTGCAACGATCCTTACGTGCCTCCACAGCCTTGTTAGGAACAGGAGAAGAACCTTATCCTAACATGAGCAAAGTCGAAGGCCCGATTATTTAGAGATCGGATGGAGGAAGAGGCCCTTGCAACGGCCCTTACGTGCCCCCACAGCCCTGTTAGAAATAGGAGAAAAACCGTATCCTAGCATGAGCTGAAATTGATTGTATCGGAAACAGGAGGAGAACCTCGTCCTGACGCAAATGAAGATCTGGTCGTTCAAGACCGGATGAGGAGAAAAATCTCCTCAACGGCTCTTCTATATCCCTACAACCCCACTAAGAGCAGAGAAAAAATCCTCACCCAAATATAAAAAAAAGGAAGGAGATAAAAAGGAAAAGCGACGAACTACACCAGTGATAAGGGAAAAACAAACTACATCAAAGATACAAGGGACCTCGTCTCAACAAGGAAGGAGATTCTTATAAAAAATCCTCAGTCTCTAAGAGGAAACTCAACATAAGTCGGGAAAAATCGACTTTCTCAAGGTAACGAGAAGTTCAAGCCCCCAAGCTCGAGCACCGGAAGGAAGTGTCAAACTCCAATGGCCTCGAAAAGACCTCCGATCATGAACAAAAAGGGCAAATCAATACGGCGATGACCCGAAACCTTCAAACAACGTCGACATTGAATAAGATAAAAGACAAAAAAAATTCGGTAAACAACAACTCAAAGCAAGAGTAGACAAGGTAATGAGAAAATTTTTTTTCATTTCACTAGTAAAGTGTGCATTACAAAGCCTTTGAAGGCCAAAAAAGAAAAATGACAAGAAAAGAAAAGAATACATGGAAGAGCAAAAGGTAAAAAAAAAAAGCTCTAAGGAAGCTCGGCTTCTTCCGATTTTGAACTCTCGATTCCAGCCATTATCAGGGATTGCTTTAAGTTCTCAACTTCTTCTTCCAGTTCTTTCTTTCTTAACAGCATCTCCCGATACATTTGGTGGAACCGCCGGCTCTCGCCCTCTGACTTCTGAAGTCTCTTCCTCAGAACCTCGGACTCCGCCTCGGCATCTTTGACCACCTGCTGCTCGTAGGCCAACTGAATCTTCAGTCGCTGCAGTTCGGCCTTCTCCTGCCCGAGGGCCATGGACAGTTCTTCCATGATCCCCCTCAAGGAGCGGAGCTCGTCGGGGCCTTGTACTGAAGTGGCCTGGACTCTCTCAGACAACTGCCTTTGAAGGCAGATAACTTCGTCGATCACCGTCCTGAGCTTTCTTCGGTAGTCGTCTACTTGTCCGCACCAGCCGACTCAGTAAGTGTTGTAGTTCGCCTCGGCATCCTGCAACTGCTTCTGGAGGTCGGATAATTTCTTCGATCAGTCTCGATCGTGGTCAGTCTGAGTTGCAAGTCAGGACGAGCTCCCTTCCAATTAGCCGATCTTCTCCCATGCAGCCGCCAACTCAACCTCGAGGGTGCTGATCTTGAAAGCTTGAGTCCAAGATCGGTCGCTGGCATGCTTCTGGAGTTTTTCAAGCTCCTTCACGAAGTTGGTCTTTCTCCGGGTGTAGTCCGTGAAGCCCTTTTTGTGGAGGTCCCGAAGGCGAGTAACCTCCACGGTGGCTTCCGCATAATTCTTCCTTAGTCGGTGAAGTTCATCATCCAACTTTTTTGATTTCTTCGTTAGGTGACGAACTTTCCTTTTGAGATCCCAGATCATGGACTTCAAAGGGATCCCCTGTGGCAGGGGAAGAGCTTCGACAGGGTACTGTTGTTGGGAAACAAGAGTGTCACAATACAAATCAATGCAAGAAAATAAAAGAGAAGAAAAAAAATAAGCTCTCTGTAAAGAAGAATCTGATTTCATTGATTAAATAGTTTTTAAGTACAAGAGAATGAAGAAAAGTCGTCATGAAGGAAAAATACAAAATTAGATGTTTCGGACCTCTGGGACAGAAGTGGAGGGGCTTGGCACCTCCGAAAGGTTGGTCATGGTAGCCGCGGCAGTCAAAGAGGTCCCGACTGGAGGAGGACCGGTAGCAACTTCGGAAGGTCCGACTTCATCGTCAGACACCTCATCCAGGAAGCCGAGGTCCAGTTCGAAAAACTTTTCGACCATCTTCTCCTAGCAGAGCTCGAAGCCCTTGATGAAGGCATCCTGGCTGAACTAAACCTGCAGATCCTCCATCTCAGAGGAGGTCTTGAACTCCTTCACTGCTCGGGCCCCTGCCTCCGAGACTAGGGATGGGATCTGCACCTTCAGCTCGGAGACCTCGATCTCTGCCTTCTTTCTTTCCTCCTCCAAGGCGGCCCTCAGATCGGACGAGGTTTGTCCCTCCTCCTGCAATGCCTCCTGGAGACTTGCGACCTCAGCGATCTTCTCCTTGAGGCGGGCGGCCTCGACCAAGCGACCTTCCTCCGCCTGGGCTGCTTCCTTAGCGTTCTTCATCGCCTCGATGTTGGTGATGAACTGGTATCCAATCTGCAAGAACGATCGGGGAGTCAATATAAAAGCTAAGCATAAACTAAGTAAAGAAGCGAGAAGAAGAAAAAAGCGAATTGACCTACCTCGAGAAAGGATCCCAGAGAGTCCTAGACCCACTGCTCAGGATCAGCATGGACTATCCTGTGGACGACCTCGGACAGAATGCACCCTTCGACCAACCTCTTTATTAAATTTTTATTGTTGAAGGGATTTTCCTTCGGATCTTCCTCGGAGCCGTCGGCCCCCTCGATGGCAGCCTTGCGACTGCGGCTCTTGCAGGCCAGGGTCTTCTTCCTCCTCCTCCTTTCAACCCCCGGTGCCTCCTCGGGATGAGTCTCTGAAGCGGAAACCTCGGTTGGGGGGCTCCTTGAAGAGGCTCGGGGGACTTCGGGCTCGACGTCAGAGGGGGCGTCGACGGCAACGGCCACCTGGGCAGGTGCGGCCGAGCTCATCTCTTCTGTCCTAGCTCTCTTCACCGACCGCGAAGTCACGACACTTTTTCTCTTGTGGGTCTTGAGACCCTGGGCTAACCTCCGAGCTATACCTGTGTCCATGTCTGCAATAAAAGAAGATCGACACGGCTCAGAAATAGAATAAGAGAAAGAGGAAGTAGCGAATGAAAAAAAAAAAATAATACCGACAGGGTTAAAAGGGCTCAGGCCGATATTGAATAAGAGTTGTTCCTTTAGAAGGTCAGAGAGGAGGGGAGTTGGATAGGCCTCGAGCTTATTGGAGGCTTCGAGGTCATCTCTTCCCAGGCTAGAAGCCTGACGGATGGAATCCCTCAGGGAGCCCCAGGGGGGTAATCCCAGCTCCAAGGTCGAGCATCGGACGTAGAAATACCTCTTCTTTCAGTTGTGGATAGAAGAGGGGGCGCCTTTCAACAACCCCTTTCTACCGAACTGAGGGGAGAAGTACCACCAGTCCTTTGCCGAAAGGTGACGCTTGAAAGTATAGAAATTTCTAAATAAAGAAAGGGTTGGCTGGACTTCGGCAAAGCGATAGAGGGAAAGAAATCCTATCAAAAATCTAAAGGAGTTCGGTGCTACAGAAACTAAAAAAATATTTAAAAAGTAAAAAAGAGCGATGACAAAAGGCGGAAGCGGAAGTCGAAGTCCGACGCGGAAAGCTTCTTGATATAAACAGAAGCAGCCAGGGGAGGAGTGCTAGCCCGGCCAATTGGCCCGGGAAGCTCCAGCTCGTACTCCGGAGGAATCCTATACTGAATCCTAATCAGTGAGAGTTTCTCCGAAATCAGAGAGTTGGGAATGGTGTCTGGTACCAAGATCAGACGAGGTTTTTCTACAGAGCTAGGATTTTGTGGGATTGGAACGGACGAACTCCTAGAACTGCTAGAGGAAGAAGTGGAGGATATTTTGAATCAAGTAAAAACCCTAAAAATCCTGAAAAAATTGGGAAAAATAAGAGATGGGACGCTCGCGGAAAACCAAACAGGCAGGATGTAAAGGAGGAAAAATGGAAGAAGAATAGCAAGGAAGAAAAAAAAAGAGAAAAGTTCTGGAACAAACCTAGGCTGGTCCGAGAGATGCAGAGATGGGGGCCGACTCGAAGAACGCCTAAGGCCGAAAGGGACTCTAGAGTAGAACGAAACTCTCAGGGAAGAAGAAGGACACCAACAGGACTCTCAGACAAAGTGAAACTTTCGGAGGAGGAGAGCGGGTTTAAATAGGCGACGGGGTCCGACACAATAATGATCGTAAATTTTCTTTGGCTGATCTATAACCACCGCATGGCCCACTCGCCATAGCAGGTGGCTAAAAACGGCTGGCAACTGACAAAATCATTATTGTGCCATACCTAGAGCAATGCTCCAGCAAAAATTCTAAAAAAATCTTTTTGGATCGCCTCGATTTGAAAAGACTCCAGCACCAGCGCGCCAAACGTCAAAATATCTGAAAACAACCGAGTACGAAAATTGAGGGAGACAACTTCGGCTGTGAAAATTTTTCTGTACTTCCTTCACTCGGAACCCGAATTCGGAAGTAGGGGGACTGGTGTTGGGTATAAAATAACCCCAGCCGAATTTCGTAAAGGCCGACTCTTCCAGGGCTCTTCCGGCCTTCGACCTTGTGTAGCGTCTTTTCGAACTCCCCCGACCGTCCGAGCTTCCATAATACCATTCGGACTTCTCCAATAATGGGCTCCTCTATTCATCTACCGGATTGCTCCAAATGCTCTCTAAGCTTCACTTTCATCCGATTCTCTACAGTGATCGACTATTCTCCGAATCTTTTTCAGACTTCTCTCAGCCACGATCGACTTTACTCCGAACTCCTTTCGGACTTCGTCGATGATCGAGCTTCTTCAGCAGTAGGACTTCTACAGTGACCTGACTCTATCCAAGTTTCTATGGTGGTCGATCGCCTTTCGAATTTCAGTCGAACTTCTACCGCAAGTAGTCCACTCTGAACTTCTACTGCAAGCGGACCTCTATTGTAAACGAATTCCATCCGAGCTTCTACTGTAAATGAATTCCTTCCGAACTTCTATTACAGGCGGACTTCAGCCGAGCTTCTTCGATAAGCGGTCTCCATCCGGACTTCTACAAGAACCGGACTCCGTCTGAACTTTCATAGCGGATGAATTTCGGACGAACTTCTACAGCGGACGGGCTCCAGCCATCAACCTTCAATAGCGTCAGCTGGACTTCAACAGCGCTAGCCAGACTTCAACAACGCCAACCAGACTTCCACAAGATCCTCCAGACTCTTCCAGCGGACGAACTTCCATAATGCCTTCCGAACTCTTTTATCGGCCGACCTTCAGTCAGATTTCTTGTGCAATCGGACCTCTCCAGCAGATAATTCTTCAGACAAGCTTCTACATCATACAAATTTCAGACGAACTTCTCCAGCAAAATTGGACTCCTGTCGGACTTCTCCAATAAGCAGTTCTCGTCTGAGCTTCTACAGCAGATGACTTCTATTTGCAGCACCAACGGCATCCAACAACAGTTAATCCGTCATCAACCTCGAAAACATCCGAGCTCCTCTCAGATTGTTGAGGCAGAGAGTTATTCCGTTCCACCAGACGCCCCAACCGAGCTTTAGCCATCCGGCCCGAACTCTCTGGCGAATCGCGACAACGGACACCACTCCACTCTCCGTAACAGACTCCACGTGGCTCCGAACGGTCCACTGACACCACTGCTCTCCGTAACAAACTCCGCGTGGCCCCGAACAGCTCACTACCAGGCAGTTACGGACGTCGCTGTCAATCAGTTACGCTCTCCTGTCTATAAAAGAGACCTCCCAGATACGTTCTCCTCTAAGCTCAAAATTCTATCTCGAAACTCTGCCAAAATCCCATTTGAGTGCTCCATTTCTGTTGAAGCAGAGTACTGACTTGAACGTCAGAGTGTTTTGTCAGAACATCCTCAACTCCGGTTTAAACTTTCCTTGCAGGTCCCGATAGCGGCCGCGATCATCTCGACTCCAGCTTCTCTGGCATCGGCGGAATTCTGCACCAATAGAATGGCATTTAATATTCACACCTCTCTCTTCGCCAGTACGCTTGCTTTCATTTGCTCTCTCTCCTCATCTTCTTTCATTGAGGGTGTGATACAATTTTACGTATGTATCGCAGAGCAGATGGTGAGAGCTTATTTTGATGAAGAATTGAAGCCTGGCAACCGCATAATGGACTGTGGTGATTTCGACGAAAAGAGTATTCTGAATCATGGTGAGGATGAGAATTCCAAATTGATAAGGAATGATGGGACGATTGTGTCAGACCTAAATCTATTAGGGCTACAGCTATATGTACGATATTTACCAGCCCAAACCGATCGGTACGATCCGTATCATACCGTATCAGTGGGAAACTAGTAAGGTTCAGGTCGATTTTTCAATAAATGAGATAAATCGGACCGCACTGGTACATCTCGGTACGGTACGGGCACAAACCGCTACGTACGATGCGGTATGAGCCGATATAGGTCGGTACGGCATCCGTACGGTGTAGGCACTAACCGCTCGGTACGGTGCGGTTTGGGTCGGTATAGATCGGTACGGCACCGATACAATCGGTATGGAGATGATACGATTGATTTTCTATTTTTTTTAGACCATTGAAGGACTTTAAAAATATTATTTAAAATTAAAATTTATTTAAAAATATCTTTTTAAAAATATTATTATAAATGATGATTTTTATTTTTATTTTTATTTTTTTTGAATTATTAAAGTATTTTAAAAATACTATTTTAAATAAAATTTTATTTGACGTCTTTTAAAATATCGTTTTCAAAGACATTGAAACGATGTTTTCAAAAAAATCATTATAAATGATGATTATTATTTTTATTTTTATTTTTTTATGATCTTTTAATTTTATGAGAACGAAGAAAATGATGATGTGGATTTGAAAAAATATCATTTAAAATAATATTTTTTAAAATAATTATTTTAAATAATATTTTATTAATTTATATTAATTTTATAAATAAATTTAAAAATATATTAATTTTATAAATTAATTTTTTTAATATTATTTGGATAATGGACACGAGGAGCCACTTTCCCACCGGCCCACAGCGCGGCGTTGTGGACGGCCGTGACTCTCCTGTCATGCCAAGCAAAATGCAAGGAAACAAATGATTCGATTGCGTGCGGTGGCCTTGGGATCGAGCGATTTGGAGCCGAAGGCGGAGACAACTGTTGCGGTATTGCTGGATAAGGTACGTGGGGGACGAAGGGGTCTTTTGGAAATTTCATGAGGGCGTTGCTTTGATTTCCTGCGGAATTGGAAGGCCATCCGGAGTTGTTTCCGTCGCGGAAGGGGAACAGAACCTCCTCCTAGATTAAGTCCAAGGCGGAACTTACCATCTTTTAGAGGTTCTGGGAGGTGGGGCGAGGTTTCTGATGCGGGAGGAGCTCAGTTGGGCGTTCTGAGGAGGACTAATAATTCAGATAAGTTTTTTTTCACTCTGTTTGGATTGATTTCTGTGAGAAAGATTGACCTTTTGGGTGCAAGATCGGGTTTTAATTGGTAGGAAGGGGGATTTGGGGGGACCACTCTCTTGATTTGATCTGTTCGATTCAGTTGACGGATTTCTTGTGGTGGCGGTTTTGATGGCTTAGCGAGGGAAAGGAGGGTTCTTTGATGAGGAACTAGGGTTTTTCTAGCTCACTCGGGCGACTAAGGGAAAACCTGTTGTTGCGGCCAATCGCCTCGTCGTCCGATCGCCGGGGAACGTGCACCTGCAAAAACGAGAAGTCCACACTGACCGGAGGCGGCTCCGGCGGGGACCCTCCGACGGTCAAGTCAGAGAGGTGACTGGGCAACAGTGAAATGAAGACAGAGAGCTCGATCGAGGGAGAGAGAGGGAGAGAAGGGCGAGCCTATGGTTTTGGAGTCGAGAAGTCGAGAGCTCCCCTGCACTGTTGCCTTCCCCGATTTATATAGTGGAGCACGGTATGGCGCCGTCATTAATGGCGCAGACAAGTGAGGAATTGTCAACTCACTGTAGGTTGTCAGAGTTGCCGTGAAAGTGTCATGTCGTCGTGGGGCTGTCAAATCACTAGGGTTGACAATGCCCCCGGCGGGACAATGCTCCTAGGCGGCCGTGCCGCATGTTGCTGTCAGAACTGACAAGGTCTGGCGGCTGTACGGTGATCAGAGGAGTCGACCGACCCTAGATCGGTAACCAGCTGAGTGGCGTCGGACTCCTCCGTCGGTCGGCGAGTTTTATGTGAGTCAGCTATCAGACCTCCCGATTCAGTCGGTCGGAAAAGGTGCGCCCGACATATCCTCAGTCGGTCGTGAGCCGATGATTGGCCGGCGATGGCGTCAGTCGGTCGGTCCGACTGTCAATCGGTCGGTCGGTCCCTCCGGCCATAAGTCGGTCGGTCGGTCCCTCCGACCATCGGTCGGTCGGTCGGTGGGTATTCCCCAACACCTGTCATCCTCAAAAGATCTTATTTGGCCGTGTTCGGAATATTTCTTTTTCTTTTCGGTGGAATATTGGAGAAAAGGTTGATGGTTGGCTTGCTGATGATGTATTAAAGATTTATACCACTGAACCCTTTCTTATTTTGCTGAACTGTTGTATCGAAACTTTGTGTAGTTGATCAATCGATAGTGGTGGAAACATACAAAACAAAGAAAGGGTTTTTGGTTTTAGCAAAGGGTTTTGATTTTACTTGGTGTACTAGAGATGGGTAAGACTGCAGGAAAGAAGAAGAAGCAGTCAGGAAGCAAAGCCAGTGACACAAACTCAAAACATAGCCAGTCTTCTGAGCACAGCGTAAAAGTCTTTGATGAGGACACGACAATCTTCATTGACATGGCTCAGGATATGAAAGAGGAGGGCAACAAGCTATTCCAAAGGAGGGACTATGAGGGGGCCGTATTCAAGTACGAGAAAGCCATTAAGCTGCTTCCCAAGAGCCACATAGATGTTGCATACCTCCATAGCAACATAGCTGCTTGTTATATGCAGATATGTCCGGCAGAGTACCACCGAGCAATCAATGAATGTAATCTGGTCCTTGAGGTCGCACCCAAGTACACCAAAGCCCTCTTGAAGAGGGCCAGATGCTTTGAAGCTTTGAATAGATTGGAGTGGGCCTGTAGAGATGTTAATGTGGTTCTAAGTTTGGAGCCGAACAACCTCACGGCATTGGAACTTTCTGAAAGGGTTAGAAAAACAATGGAGGAAAAAGGCATCAAGTTGGATGATAAGACAATTATATCACCTCCAGAAGTTGTAACATTGAAAGAGAAGTCAAAGAAGAAGAAGAGCCACAAGACTGTGGACAAAGTGATCATGGAGGAGAAGCACAGTGATATGAAGGAAGAACCCATGAAGGTTGTGAAGTTAGTGTTTGGGGAGGACATAAGAATAGCTCATATATATACCAGCAAATTGTAGCATGTTCCAGTTGAGGGAGATTGTTCAGAACAGGTTTCCAAGCCCAAAGGCATTTCTAGTTAAATACAAGGACAAAGAAGGTGACCTCGTGACTATTACTTCATCAGAAGAGCTAAAGTGGGCTGAAGAATCTGCAGATCCACAAGGGTCAATCAGGCTGTACATCACTGAAGTTAATCCTGAACAGGTGCCATTGCTTAAGGAGGCCAAAAATGGTTCTGCAGTGCAAAAGCTAGATAGAAATCTTAATAGCATTTCTGAAAATGGAAGTACCGGGTATTATGAGGACAAGATCTCTTCAACTTGTATCAATGACTGGATTGTGCAATTTGCTCAGTTATTCAAGAGCCATGTCGGTTTTGATTCTGATGCATATCTGGATCTTCATGAGCGTGGGATGAAGCTGTACTCTGAGGCAATGGAAGAAACTCTCACAAGTGAAGAAGCCCAGGAAATCTTTGAACTTGCTGAGGAAAAGTTTCAGGAGAATGGAGCTCTCGCCTTGTTTAATTGGGGCAATGTTCACATGTCTCGTGCCAGGAAGAGGTTGTTCTTGCCAGAAGATGCTCCCAAGGAATCAATACTTGCACAAGTCAAAGCTGCATATGAATGGGCTCAGGCAGAATATGTTAAAGCAGGAAAGAGATATGAAGAAGCTCTGAAAATCAAACCAGACTTCTATGAAGGCCTTCTTGCACTTGGGCAGCAACAATTTGAGCAAGCAAAACTTTCTTGGTACTATGCAATTGGAAGCAAGGTAGATTTGGATACCTGGCCTTCAGCAGATGTCTTAGAGCTCTTAAACAATGCTGAAGATAACTTGGAAAGGGGTGCAGAGATGTGGGAGGAGATGGAAGAGCAGCGTCTAAGAGAACTGTCTCAGCCTAGCAAGGAAAAAACCCTGTTGCAAAAGATGGGTTTGGATGGATATTTCAAAGAGGTCTCCAACGACGATGCTGCAGAGCAGGCTTCTAACATGAGGTCTCAGATAAACATTTTGTGGGGTGCTATGCTTTATGAGCGCTCGATCGTGGAATTCAAATTAGGTTTTCCAATTTGGGAAGAGTGTCTGATGGCAGCTGTAGAAAAATTCAAACTTGCAGGAGCAGCACCAGCAGACATTGCAGTCATGATTAAAAATCATTGTGCCAATGAAACTACCCAAGAAGGTAATAAATTTCTCTGTCAAATGGTTTTTCGATCATTTATTTGTGCTGTGGGATGATAAGGAAGCATCATTTAGTGGTATCACTATGCAAGGCCTTGTCTCCACTCCCTTGGTAATCAGTAGTCATATTAGTCAAAAGTGGTTAGCCCCTTGGGGGCCTAAAGTTCCATTTAGGAAACCATTAGTGCCTTAAAAATCTGAAAGGGAGATGAATTTAGAAAAAAGAACTCTCATGTTTCAGCATGCATGCATATACTCACATAGGTATGTATGCATAATAAGTTACACTATGCTTCCACTAATACAATCAAATTTTCAATAATAGCAGCCATGTTTTGTTTCGAATTGGTACTAAAACTGTAGCGATATGACATTAGTTTAAAACTTGTATGATTGTCTTAGTGCTAGTATCAACATCAAAAACTGTGTGGTGCTGAGTTCTAACAGGGTGCTAATTCTTTAAGTTATAGAGGTACCTTGTCATTCTTGTACTAAAACAAGTATTTTGCCATTGTTGATGCTATACTTAAATTCTCCAACTAATGATAATGCAAATACTGATAGTAATACTGCGACTTTAAAATGCAGTGCATAAGGCTGCATATGTAGCTGGGTATGCAGATGCAGTTACCTAAACCAGGGTTCGTGGAACCACCCTGAATCGGGTGGTTCGGAGCATGCTAAACCATACCGATAGCCCATCGGTGTGGTTCGGACATTCGATTTGCAATGCCTGTGAAGACGAAGCGAGGGAGAAGGAAAGAGAGGAAGAGGAGGAGAGAGAAGAAAAGAAAAAGGCCAGCAGTGGTCTATCAAGGCCGTTGAGACCTCCAGGGCTCTCGGTCTTTTGTGAGATGCGAGAAGAGAGAGAGATAGAAAGAGGAGAAGAGAGAGAAGAGGAGGGAGCGGAAGGCAGTGGGAGGCCACCGGATGGCCATTGTGGCCGCAAGATAGCCCAAAATTACCCTGTGGCAGTTGCGGGTTTGAAACAGGGGTTCGCCCCTATTTTGTTGTATTTTTCAAAAAACATGATATACAGTGAAGCCAACAATGGATTTGCTGGCGGCCTTCTGGCTTCACAGTGTATCATGTTTTTTAAAAAACACGATAAAATAAGGCAAACCCTTATTTCAAACCCACGGCCACTGTGGGGCAATTTTGGGCTATCTGATGGCCACCACCGTGGCCTCTCCACCACCCTCTGCTCCCTCCTTTTCTCTCCTTTTCTCTCTCTATCTCTCTCTTCTCGTATTTTCTCTTACGGAGGACTGTGGAGCTTAGGAAGCCTTGGCGGCCTCCATGGCCCTCCGATGGCCACCACTGGTGTCTCTACCGGTCTCTTTTTTCTTTCCTCCTCCCTCCCATCCTCTTCTCTCTTTCTCTCTTTTTTTCTCTTCGGTTCATCCCTCATTTTCATATCGGTTCTGGCCCGGTACGGTCTGATAGAGGGGCATACCGACTTGTACTGCCGGCTAGTCCCCATAGGGTCTGGTTCCAAGTCGGCGATCATTGATCAGAACTCATTGCAAACCTTATATGTGGCTAGTATATGTCGTCGGGCCACATATGGGGTAAAAAAAGAGAGTTTGCTTAGCACTTGGTGGATGCATAAGTGATAGGATTAATATTCTATTGCTGGATACGCAGCCTACTTATCATTACGTGACTGCATGTAGCCTTTCTAGCATAGTGCAGCCATATATGTGGCCACTCGTATGTAGGCCTATGTGAATGATGCTGGTTCATGCTAATAGTGGGGTCGGATGTGGATTTCAATCAGGCTAGAGGTGTATGCGTTAACCATGTAGATATGCTAGTTTTGCTATAATTAATGCTAATAAGGATCAAGTACTAAGCAGCAAACAATAATTACCGGATGTTATTGTTATTAATATTGCTATTATTTGTTAGAAAAATGCTTATATCATTATAAATAATATATTTTATTTATTTTGAGTATTTAAAACATTAACTGCATATGCATCTATATGCAGTTCGCATAGCGCATATGCACTATGCGGTCCCTCAAAGGCCCGCATGCTATAGCCAACTTTTAAAACATCAAGAAACACCCAATGTTAAATGCTGTGCCAGAGCCAACAGTTTAATTTCTCATAAGATGAATTTTTTGCTTGACTAAATAGCAGTACAAACCTAGAGATCGTCCTCAATTTTTCACAGCTTAATTCCTCATTGCTTTTCAGATTTCTAAGATTTTTTTTTTAAACTAAATTTCAGGGTTGGGCTTCAAGATTGATGAGATAGTTCAGGCATGGAATGAGATGTATGATGCTAAAAGATGGATGACTGGTGTTTCATCCTTTAGGCTTGAGCCATTATTTCGGCGGAGAGCCCCAAAATTTCATCATGCTCTGGAACATGTATGATTTATTTAAAGTCTGCAGAGGCAACAGGGGATCAGAATCAGTGAGCACTGCGGAGAACAGCCAGGCTGTTTTTGCTGCTCTGTTGTCTGGGGTGCCCTGGTTTTTTAGGTAATTCTGTTTCTTTGCTTTAATTGCTGAAATCTTATGCTGACCACTTACATTCCATCTTTTACTATACCACTAGCAATACAAATTCATTATTCATTATGAGGTTATGGCATTAGCATTATCATTGTAGGTATGATATATCACAGAAATGAACTTCCAAATAGGGGCTCACTACTAGTAACTTGTGCACAGATAACCATTATCTGGAAGATCTTACCTGCAATTCTTTATCTGGAAGATCTTACCTGCAATTCTTTATAAGTCTCATCCAGTCTGGTGCATCAGTTTTGCTTTTCATATTGTTTTCTGGACTCTTGATGTCGGACCTAGTTTTATTGTTCATATGTCATGTGTCTATTGTGGATGTTTCAAGCGTATGATAGCTCGTGTCATTGCATTAATTACATGAAAAACTTGTAATAATGCATAACAATTACCTATAGGGCTTGTTTTTTTGTGGGTAAATATCATGAAAAAGTTGGTTAACTTTCCTATTGACTAACTTATCCATATTTTCATGCTTTTCAAGATAGATAAGTTACTTTTCCATGGATAGCACTTACCCATGAAATGGGAGAAAATCTTACCCACCTAGGAGGTGGTTAAATCATTTTTCCATCAATCGAAAAAATAATTTTTTAATTCATTCATAATATACCCTTAACCTTGTAATAATATAATCTAATATAATATATTATTATATCTAATAATATTTATATAATATATCATAATAAATTATTATAATATAATAAATTATTATATATAATAATATATTATATTATATTAATATAAGACACTAACGTAATATAATAATATTATAATATATAATGATATAAGATAATATATTATACTATAATATTATATATAATAATATCATATAATATATATTATATTAGATTAATATAAGATATTAATATAATATAATATTATAATATATTTTAATAATAATATAGTAATATAATATATTTTAATGTAATGTATTATATTATTATATATAATAAAAGATATTATGAAAAATATGGATAGATCTTAGCAACTTATCCAGACAACTAATAATACAAAAGAACATGGGTAATAGATTTTCAAGCCATTTTCTAATGTACAAAGGAACATGAGTAAATTATTTTCTTGTCTGAATATTGCTTGGGAAATACTTATCCAGAAAAATACAGATTCCTGAGTTAATTTTTTATCCTCAAAAGAACGGGCCGTATAAGGTAAAGTTGTGCCATGTACTATGTAATAACTTAACCATAAATGTCATAAATATTATGATCAAGCCTTATCCCATATATTCAGTCTTAGGGACTCTTGTGCTGTCATTTGTCCTAGCCTTCATTCTTCCTTACTATTTCTTATTCATGGCTAGAACTTGTAGCCAATCAAAAATATGGTTGAAAAAGTTTGAAGGTAGATAGCCAGTCCTAAGAAAGAAGCTCAGATGATGAAAAGTCCCTTGTGAAAACCAGAGATTAATATTCTTTGAGAAATAACTTGTTATCTCTCAGAGCTCTTCTATATCAATATGTATTAGCTCCTTAATCTTTAAGTTTGCCAAGCATGAAGTCATAGGTTGAAACCCCAAAAGAGAGTTTTGCTGGTTAGTGAATATGGTTTTGGCACCACATGTTCTCTGCCTGTGCATGCATGCACATGTTGGCAAAACAGGATGAGTGTGTAGTGACACTTCACAATTGCAGCATCACCAGGATGCCTACATTTAAAAGAGAAAGTCTGTCAACTAACAATTCATGTTCATTATTCTGGTCAAGAAGTTTGTTCCTCACTTCCTCCACTTGTTCTGTAATGATTAAAAATTGAAGAGAAACACCTTAGTAACTTCTTTTATTCAACATTTTTTTTTTCAAAAAAATAAAATAGAAGATTGTTTGTGTTAGGTGATGTGAATCAATTAAGATATTGGACATGTGATATTGTTGGAAAAATTTAATATGTTTCCTCTCTCGTTGTTAACGTAGGAAGTATGGTAGCTTAATTTTCACTACATCAGGTTTTATGACTTGGAAGGGAGGGAGGAGATGCATAGATAAAGATTTTTAAAATATGAGATTTAGTCAGTTCAGGAGATGGCCAAGAGCAAGATAAAAAAAAATCTTGGTGTATCTTGGCCAAGACTGAAGGAGTGAGAAAGTGGGAAGATCTGAGATTTGCTGAGATCTTGGTTGATCAATGTTTTAAAATCTTGGCCAATATGGTAACTCTGAGAGCATAACCATTTTGTGGGCATCAATTTTGAAAATCTATTGACTAAAAATCTGTTTATTTTTTTTTTAAAAAAAAAAGATGATTGGAAAATATTGCCTGATTTCTTGAATGCAATGTCTGTCAATATCTTGGAATATTCCTACTTATATCAGCTTAGATGATGAGGGTCAAGATTTTCTATATAACGTTCCATGTAACTGCTGATACCCATACAAACTGAGATCTCAGCTAAGACCTAGCACAGACATGTTTGCGCATGCATGCGTGTACAAACATAATAGGGTTCAAGTTGTATCTTTCGCATGAAAGAATGATTGATCTTCTTTTGCACAGCTTTCAAAGCATGACACCAGTTTCATGATCTGAGCTGCAGATGGAAGAAAGAAGTTGGAGTGCTTTGCAAGCTGTGCAAAATGCGATCCAATGATTGACGTCACGAAATGTTCAATTTAAAATGCGATCCAATGATTCGTTTGCGAAAGATACAACCTGAACTCAACATAATATGCACGCATACACACAGTCTTGCGCACGCTCATGCACACCCATATCAATGTGGAAAATTTGCCATTACCATTTTAAATTGAACATTTCCTTATGGCTTGCCTTGAATTGACCCTCCCTCTCTGCATTATTCAAGACTTGAAGCTGCATGTCACAATCTATAGATTGAACAAGTAAAAAAATGCCTGCAGTATGTAGCTTATCCTGATGTGCTCTTCAAACATGGCATTCTTGGCGTGTTTTGTTTTTGAATATAAAAATGTGCCACTGAAATGAAGTTGATAGCCTTGGCTGACAGGCCCAGCTTAGGCGATCTTCAGAACAAAGACATGGAAGAAGTTGCCTTCACTATGTTCCATGCTTGCACAAGATACCAGATAATCTCAAATGGCATTATCCATGCTCTTATTTTTTTTAGTTATTCAGTAACCTTAATCCTCAATATTGGTAATTCTTCTATAACTAGTTGTGATTTTTATCTTTGATATTATATGTTCTTTTTACTCTATCAATACATTCCTTTAGAAAGCCCTTTTTTATTTCTTTCAATACTCAACAAGTTACTATGAATGGCAATGGGTCAGGTATAGGTCGGGTTGGCCAACACCCGTATTTGCCCTACAATTAAAAACCCTATACCCCAAGGTATGCTGAACCGGTACTGCCGGCCGTTTCGGTCGGTCGGCGGTACGGTTCGATATGGTTTCATATCGTACCGAACCAACGACCCGAACCGGAAGAAAAAAAAAAAAAGAGAAATAAAGAGAGAGAAAGAGGAAGAAAAAAAAAGAGGGAGGAGAAGGAGCCGGCGGGGCCGTCGGACGGCCGTCATGGCCGTCGGAGGACGCAGTCCACGCGCGCGGCGCCGCAGGCGTGAAACAGAGGCATCGCCCCTGTTTCGCAATTTTTTTTAAAAAATATGATTTTAAGTGAAGTCGGCAAACGATTTGTCGGCTTCATGATTTTTGTTTTTTTTTTTTAAATTCTTAAGTCGGCAACCCAGTTGCCAACTTCATAAGTTTAAAACAAAAAAACAAAGAAAAAATCGAAACAAACGTCGTCTGTTTCGAAAAAGAAGAAGGGTGCGGAGCCGCGGAAGGGCTCCACCCGCTCGATCGCCCTCAGGCCGTCGGCTCGCCGGCCACCGGAAGCCTCGCAACGGAGGCACCATCCGTCCGGTAGGTTCTCCGCCCCCCTCCGAGCACTCTCTCTCTCTCTTTTGCTCTCTTGAAAGCCTTATCAGGCGATATGGGGTTCGAAAGCCCTCTGACAGCCGCAGCCGGCCACTGCCGGCCTCCGACGGCTCCCACCTCCCTCCCTTCCCTCCTCTCCCCTCTCTCTCTTTCTCACTTTTCGTTCTTTTTTCTTCGGTACCGCCGGTGTATCGATTTTACAGGCCAAATCGTGCCGGTTCTCCGTCAGTTCGGTACGAGATGGGGTGTACCGGCCGGTTCGGCACGGTATGGCAAACCTTGCTATACCCATACCCACCCTGTATCCACCTCAGGTCAGGTTGGGTTGGGTAGATAAGATGGGTTTTGTCTACTCGGATCGGGTGAGGAAGTCATTGTGTAAACATTCTAAAATAATTGTAACTTTGAAAGAAGGGATTTAAATCAAGGTTATACCAAGTCGGGTTCGGGGCAGGGCATACCATTATACCCGATCCAAATTTGCTTTGGATATTTTATCCAGAACCCATACCAGCCCCAAGTTTTAATTAGGTCGGATAAAATCCGCTCTATTCAAGTCAGGTTGGGTATCTGGTGGGTCAGCTACAATTGCCATCTCTACAAGTTATCTTTCCAAGTACTCTTATTGTTCAAATTTATTGAACTTCTTTTGGTGATTGTCTTAGTAAAGTTTGATGATGAACCTTCTTGGGATAAAGCCAAATTGCGCAAGAGTTTGTTCTAAGCTTCCACCACTAATTCATTGTGTATGCAGTCCTGCAAGGCTACCTTGTTTCTAATTGCCCTTGTGAATATTTATCCTGTGCTAAAAGGACATTTTTATTTTCATAATTTTATTTAGGTCACGCAACTTAATGAACCTGGATTTAAAAGCTTCATGCTTCATATACTGTCCTAAAGACCTTACCTACTCTGTCCTTGTTTAACACAGCATAGAGGTTGACAAATTCATAGATTAACATGATCCAATAGTGCTTGGGGAATTTGTTGTTTTCACTTCTCTCTTCCATGGGATCTAAGCTCTTGGCAGTATATTAAGATATTAAAATGCACACGTGCATCTCTATTTAAGGTTTTTGACTTGGGCTGGGAATAAATCTCTGTCAGCTTTGTTTTGCACTGTGGAGTCTCCACTTTCTTCATGACCTTTCACAAAAGGAAAAAAAAAAATCATTTGCTAAATTAGAAATCATAAATTCTTAAGTAAATTTAGGATCCAGTCTTTGTTGATATTATATTAGAGGATTTTAATCTTTGTTCCAGGGCTACTCTTATTCTTTTCCTTGAGAATTCTTCAAGAGTGCTGCTGAAGACAGAGCCAGAATTCCATCTATAATTGAAACATTAAGTTATAAGGAAAACACAGAATAATGCAAAGGAGTGATGTTAATTGCCTTTAGAATTTACCCTGATACCAAATCATGCATGGTTTCTGCTTCGGTTGTGCTGTTGTACATCTGTGGCATCAGGATAGAACCATTTCAAGATAGATCATCCTAAGAACTTCTGGTTAAACACCAAGGGTGCATTACCAGAAGCAAGATCGAGGAAATCAGGTGAATTAACCAACCAAGTTAGCTGGAACTATCAGATAGTGAAGCATGATGCCCTGATACATTCACTTTGCAATGCCCGAACTTCGTTTATTGATTTAATGAATTTTAACTAACAACTCACTTGGACGAGCTTCTCTTTACATAGGGCACTTAACATAAACCATAAGCCACTTAATACTCAAAAATCTAAACCATAAGCCACTTAATACTCAAAAATCAATCTCACTTAATACTCAAAAATCAATCTGACAATCAATATTCTGGAAGCAACTCCAACTTGCCTAACAGTTTAATCCATAAAATGGACTGCCAAGAATCTGCTTTGGAGTCTGTAACTGTACACAATTGTTTGTTATGAACATGAAGAATCTCTCATGAGTTAGATTGGGTAGTGGTGGATTTTTAGTTTTTTTTTTCCTCATTATTTTTACCATTCTTTATGAAAGTATATTAACATTTTCTATATGTTAAGCAGATAACTGAATGCCATTTCATTCTGAATATTAATTATAATCATTCTTGGTAAATTCTCTAACAACATATGGTTGGTATCTATCTACAGATTCTATGCTGCCTGGGCTGGTAGATTGGATTTATACATACTCACAGAAAAGAGAGTGTTGAATTTGTAGCTACCTTACTGTTTGTAGAAATCATTCTTCACACTGGGTTCAACTTGAGAATCCCTCTGCAACATATGATTATTTTCCTATATGCTGGTGATATAAAGAAGCTTTTAGTTTCTTTCTTTTGGATTCTGACCGCAGCTTTCTCAGTTCCTACTTTTCAGATTCAGATTTGCAGAAAATTTGAGGTTTTTTTTTTTCACCCCTTCATCACTGTAGTGTTGTTTCAGCTCTCAAGATTTGTACTTCATATTTGTTAGCATGGTGTAATATGATCATTTATAACTGTCTTTTAGGTAAAATAGGACTACACAATTTCTTGTAATACGAGATCTTTGTGTGTGATGAACATGGTGGGTATTTGTTATAAGAAACAGATTAAGTTGCAACTCAAACAATTTATACTTTGGTTATATTGGAAGCCTCTGGTATTTATCATGTGCCTGAGATCCAAAGATGTAAATTAGTAGTTTCCTGGTAATGATAATTTATACTATAACTTTCATTACATATTGGGTCTGGTATGCTACTTTCTGTTTTGCTGCTGGAGGCATGTTTTGTGGACTGTCTAAATAACTTGGAAGTGTTTTTGACTTGGCAAATTGATCTAGAAGATTTTTGCTTGGCTTTTAGACATCCGAAAAATATGGACAACAATAATATTCTGCATAAGATGGAGAGCTTTTAGAGTTACCTTTTAACTTCTTCAAATATGTAGAAGTTACATGAATAAAGTACTCTTTTACTGTGCCTTTGCCAATTGCCAAACATTTAAAGAATTCTTATATGGGAATAATTCTAAAAGCGCTTTGAGAATGACTTTCTAAAAAGGCTGAAGAAACGCCAGACATTATTTTGCAGTTGAGCATATGTCAATTTCTGGCAAGAGCATAAGATAGCATCATGATGCATGATGGAAGGGCTACCATAACCATTGACCGTAAGACCTTGCTCGACACTACAGAGCGAAAATTGAGAAAGAAAGAAGATATTGCCCTTTACTGCATTCTACATTCTTTTTAGTACATAAAGTATGGGAAACAGATTTTGATTGCTATTCTTCTTCTTTTTTTTTTTTTTTTTCCAATAAAAAGTCATATGTGAGTTTCTGGAGGGACCTGTAATGGTATTAGTTCCGTGGGAGATAACATCCATTCGAACTGTTCCAGGCCGATTTCCCACTCTGACACCAGAGACTCTTAAAACAATATCTTCCTTTTGTAGGGAGTTCAATGTAATAATTGTCAACTTTGTACTGCCCAAAGCGTGCAGCTTAGGAGCATAAGCTTGGCCATATTTATGTTGTAGTTTGCAAATAGAGGAGATTCTAGACTGTTTAGGCACATGTCGATCGAAACCCCCAGTCTGGATCTGATTGTTTGGACTTGTGCTCTTATCAGCTTGCAGATTGCTAAATTTCATTCAACGGATCTTAACTATAGAACTCCACCAAGTTTTGCAATGGATCGGTGGTCTAATCTGGAGACATTTCTAATTGGAAAATAGCTTTATTAATTTTGTTTCTTCTGTTTTATGTTGTACAATTGTATCATGTTGGTATCGTTTAGAGTGCATATGTTTGTATGCCTTCCATAATTTGTGTTTTAACTAAATTTATAACAGTTCTTTACCTTCTCAAGTTTCTACTTGTGGTGTTGATCCTGCCTAGAAGCGTGGCTAGCGCGAAGAAGCATTGAGACGTAACGCCAAGCTTGGATGTTAGGAAAATACTCCACCATCAAACATTACTCCATCCATGTGAGATCAACTTAATGGATCAATTACAAAAATGATTACATCTTTCTACTAGCTTAAAAAAGGTAAGTAAAATCTCATATCGACTTCAACAACTATTGAGGGGTGGTAGTTGACTGCACCTGGATTGACAAGGATCATTCAATTTGGCCAGATTTAATCAGCCATTTTCTTTTTCTACTCTCCCAGTCTACATGGAGCAGAAAGGGAAATTAACAGCCAATGGGTATCCATCAATAGACTCTCATTTCATATAACCAAAAAAATAAAATATGTCCATGAAATTACAAATTGGATAGAAGCCACACTCAGTTCTGTCAGGAATCTACTATTTTTAAGACTCACTAGAGACCTCTATTACATGTCATTTTCTGGTCTTTTGGGTTTGGGGGGACCTAAAATCAAGTTGCATATCGTTCAGTGTCATCAGTGATTATTGTAATCTGCGTGCCTTTAAGGCTGTCTTCTACCGATGAGTCTTTGACATCTCGGGGCATCTCATTGCAGTGGATGGTGTGCCATGTTGGCCTTTCTTGTTGAAACATCCTGTCATGGAGATCACAAGAACAACCAAAATAAGCAGCGTGCTTCCCATTCATCAATTAGTTACTGTTTTCCCAATATTTTAACCCTCCACTTTTCTGATACTTATTGCAAAGGCAGTACTGAATAATCTACTGGTTCGGAATCACAAGAAGAAAAAGGACATTGTATGGGTGTTGCGACTTACGGGTGCTTGCAAAGCATCGGGCATTGAAGTGTGACAACATACTTGCAAGTAGAGATCTCTTTGATGGAACTGATTATCACCACAGGCTCTGAGCATACAAACCTAACCTGCAGAGACACGAGAGTATATGTGAGAAACATGACAGAGGAATTCCACAGATTATGCTGCAAGCTGAGTATTTACGTACCTCAGTCTCTCGAGGTTGATTTGTAAGGTCGCAAATGGTTCCATTAGTATATTGATGAGCATGATACCTGATGAAATTTTCTAAAAGATCAGTTGATTGTTGTATTTTCCACATATTTACTACAATATTTTCTTCCTCTTTTCATTTTTCTACTTGAACAGCCAAGGTGGGTCCAACTTATAACATCAAGACTGTCCACCAAGGAAGTTTTACCTTTGAGAGGCATCTTTGGAGCGAGGATCTTTTACCATGGAAACATCAGACTGGTTCTGGTTGAAAGTAGCTGTTACCTCAGGGTCAAACACACCCAAAACAAATTCTTGAACAATCTGCAACAAAAGGAATCAACTTAAAGCATCGGTTAGATGATGACAACTATCAGGATTCGATAATGATAACAAAGAAAAGAGAGATAATAGCCAAAAATTAAAGCAAAAGGACCAAAACAAAGATTGACTGAAATTTAATTTGGTCAGAAGCCTTCAGTAAAATGATTTATGAGCTATATAAAATTATATCATAAATCACAAAAAACACTAATGAACAGAAGTTTAAGAGCCAGTACCGAATGCTTCAGAAGGTGAAGGTACCAGGGACAAAGAAATATAACAAACTTATAATAGAGATGAGGCCGCATAACCCCCATCTGAAGATGGCAAATTGATGCATCTAGAGTACTGAAATGCATTGCATTTCAAAACTGGACAACCATGAACTGATACATTAGTTATTCTTTACTCATGGGAAAAGCAATTGGAGTATGTCCAAGTGCAAGTTCATCTGCAGTGAAGGGAGGCACGAGAATAGAATTGAAATGACAGAAAAGCTTGGTTTTGGTGTCTTTACAGGATGGTTCTATCAATAAAGAATCTCATGGAACAGGGCATAATCTTGACCTTTCCATGCAATTAAGTGTCAATAGTAAAAATAGAGTGGAAGAAAGAACTAACAGAATTTCCGAGCACTCAGGTGCATCCACTTGACATAATTTTTCTGGTCCAACCCAGGAATTTTTTTGACCTAAAGGGCTCACAAATCAACAGCTTACCTTATCATCTTCCAAATGAAGTTGTCGCAAATGTTTCTGGTAACAAAATTCATAAGACCACCAACCTTCATGCTGCAAAAGACATGATAATGTAAGATTTTTTTTAAAAAAAAAAAGCTCTATCTAAAGAAATGTCAATTGAGCAGTCTAATGAGCCCTCACTCTGTAGAAGCACTTGTCTTTTATCACATCAATCAGCTCATCTGGTGTCTTCAACTTGATCCTCCGGTCACTTTCTAAAAGGATATTACTTGAATTCTGTGGGGAAATGGACCTCACAGTTTTTGTTTCCTCAACCAAAGGCAAGAAACACATGTAACTTTGCCCCTCTTTATTGGACATCATCACTGACTCCAGGTCATTCTCCTGCAAAACAATCTCATCAATATCACCAATTGTGTTATGCACTAACATAAATATGATTCTAGCGAACTTGGTCTTAACAACACGTCAACGTCCCCCCACAAGAGGAGGAAAAATAGGATCTTATAGATATCAAGAGATAAAATTAGGGCAAAATCACAATATCCCCAAAAAGTATGCAGAGAAAGGGGGAAAAAATATTTTTCTGATCAAACAATTTCATTCCATACTCTACATGTCAATAATAAACATGAAATGGCTATTCTGGGATATTTAAATACCAGCTATTCTCTATCAAAAGAACCAGCAAATATTACATAATAACCAGAAGATCATAATATATACAATATCATATAAGATAAAAACCATCTTCTTTCACCTCAACGTCTTCACCTGGAAATTCAGATTGTAGGGTAACGAATCTCTACTTCTCCCACTTCAAATCATCCAAACTGATAAGTTTCAGTTCATTTTTTATCTGTTAATTACTCTAACTCATCCCAAATGGACAATGGAAACTTGCAGCCAAGTTTCAGGTTTCAAGAATGTCAATTGAATTCTCTTACGTTACTTTAATTCACCATTATATATTTGATTCCTATCTGCTGAACTTCTTGATGCATGTGAAATATGAAACAAATATATGACACATGAAAACAAACAGGATGACTTCTGGTCAGCACACATGCCTAAAGGACCAATTGGTATCAAGCTAGAGTTGAGATATGAACATCTTTTCCAACAACTATAGACAGCCCTTCATCAGTTGTAGATGTTCAAATCATGCAAAACACCAAACAGTGAAAGCTACATAAATATACTCACAGGATGAAAAGGTGACTCTGTTGAATGAAATTCAATCTTGTATTTTGGTTCACGAGAACTCCGTCCAAATGTTACACCTAATAGGCAAGAGATAAAAGAGCAATGAATTAATCTCTAAAACATACAGCAAAAAATCTATATTATGGCAGCTGTCATGATGTCCCGCATAAACATGAATATGGTTGTCATGATATATTCCAACTTCTATCTGAAAGACACTAAAATATGTACACATTGTTTGTGTTTGCTTCTACGCAGACAATCAAGCTGGCATGAGAGAGCAGATTTTTTAAACTAAAATCACAAGAAATGTAAATCTAGAACAATATTTTTCAATCTCAAAATTGAGGAAAAATAAACATTAATGACGTGCTCAAGCAGAAACATGGTAAAATCGGCTATACTTAATGCCAACAATAGACATCATTTGTTAGCTCAAAGACTAGGCTGCTTCCATTTGACACTCCAGATATGTGCTTAGCAATAATATTGCAATGTTGTTAACAGCCTGCCAGGCACCTATTTTTGTTGGATGGTCTAGGCCAAGCTCACCAGAACCCTACTTCTTTAAGAGTTCATTTCCCATTTTCTTTCCCTATTTAAGCCCGGTACAGGACATGTAGAAGGACAGCGAAGGCCACCACCAACCTAGTAGCAGCCTTTGGGCTTGTTAACAGCTACAAACAGGAGATGGTAGTTATGAGTGGTAATGGCGGCTGCATTGTCCAGCATTAGCACCAGGAGCGTGTATATTTTTAACCAATCCACCTTTTCTTATTCTTCTCCTTCATCTGATTTTCCCCCTCTTTTTCTTGTACACCTACCTTTAGCCATTCTTCTACTCCTTTTTCTTCTTTCATTTTTCTTGCTAGCCTCTATTCTGCTTGCCTTGCCCTCCTTTATGATTGTTGTTTGTTGTGGCCCTGCAGCTTACTTGTTCCTGATTCCTATCCTCATCCTCCTCCTTTTTCTTCTTGCTAGGTGTTGGCTGCATGGCTGTCTTGTGACCCGTTGGCTGCTGCAATGGCAGCAGGGCTGTTGCTACTCTCCTTGTGAATTTTAATATTTAGAATTTTCATTTTAAAAAATAGGTTTCATAGCATGATATATGACAAAAAAAGACTGTACATATGATATATGCACATGCTTATTTATGCATATGATTAAAGGTATGCATATTAAAAACTTGGAGGTGTATCCTCCCAAGGTGGCTGTCTAAAAATCTAGGCACCTACCTAGGCCATATAGGCGGTCCATCATTTGGCCTTGCTGAGGCAGTTGAACAACCTTGATATCTTGACAATTCTTTCAATATTATTTTCAAATAATCTGCATAAACTAACTCAGAGTATTTGTTAATATGCATATCTGGACATAAAAGCCACCAGGATGACATGAATGGTCATATATTATATAATTAACATGGAGGCTCAGCTTGTGCTGAGCTTTCCATTCACCTCGTGGACACCTGTATCAATGAGTTAATTAATTATGGTTCTTCACTTTGATAATAAGTAGGAATTTTATATCTATGCTAATTTATTATATATCTAAAATGGAGCCTTAGCTTGTACTGAGCTCTCCATTCGCTATGTGAATGCCTGCATTAATAATATCATTAATAAAATTATAGAGAATAAGTAAGGCTATTACAACCAATACAAGAGGAAGATAGGCCAACCATGATCACTTATTAGCAAATATCTATTAAAGTGAGTATTATATTATCTAATCCTTTAACAATAAGTTAGCATAAATGATAGATAATAGAGCATCTTACTATTATTAATATTAAGTACAATTATATAATTGATACTTGAGAATATTATCTAGATAGATAAGTATTATATTATCTAAATTGATGCTAAGCAGCAAGGGCTATGCTTGGGCAGCCGCCTAAGCACCTAGATTCTAAGCAGCCCCTTAGCCACATGCCTCACACCTTTTATCTTTTAAAACCATGATTCTTTTAAGATCACAACCATCCTTTCAATACCTACTTCATCTAACAAACAACAACCATGCGTCAATGCTGGAATTTTTTTTTTTCCATAGATTCACTTAAACACATCCATTGTGTGATGAGAGAAATGGGTTAACGTAAGGAAAGATGCCAGGTGGTGAGAGGAGATGTTGGATGATGACAAGCTTTGTCCCATCTTTTTGTCTCCCCATCTGCCTTTTTTTCCTTATGAACCTCTTTTTTTTTTTTTTGGCTTTTTTATTATTCACCAATCCCTCATGCTCAGTTTTGTCCCCTAAAGTCATTGCACTACATGTAAATAACAATCGACTAGCATGTCAGCAATCACCTCCAATTGTGCACCATCTTCTTCTTTTATTTATTTTTTCGTCATCTCCCTTTGTTCCTTCTCTATGTATCTACATATAAAAACATACTAATTTTCCTTTTAAAAAAAACCTTTTTTGTTGATTTTTATGGATTTTTTTTACTCTACTAGCCAGCCTAGTTGCTGAGGTATTGAACCTAGGCCTATAAGGGTGTCAACTCCTCGGACAACCTAGCCAGTTTGACTACTACTTATCTTGAAAGTTGCTGTTTGCTTCCTTCTTTGGCATCAAGTATAGCTTCCATGCCTGCATCCCAGGCAAAATGGCTATTGACTTTCATGTTGTCTGTGATTTTATATAAATCTTAGAACAAATAATAAGTAAGCACTTCTTTATTGTTTCATCTGAAACAAAATTTGCTTGGATGTAAGATATACCTAAAAGGCAACTTAATAAAGTTCTAACTGCATATCTTCTGATCAAGGCCAAGTTTAAAACCTGCAACACCTACAGTTGCAAAAACATTTTAAGGCAGGTGAAGAGAGATGGTATCTTTAGATAAGTTCTGCATAGTTTGGACCATAATTAACAGCACTATTACAACAGAACTCATCTATAATCTGGATTAATATGTTGATCATAATTCCCAAGAGTAAGGTCCTCCATTGTCATAATTTTGAATTTGGCACTGTGTCAGAAGCACCATTGACAGCCTTCCAATTATTCAACACAGCGATGACTTGGAGTTCAACTAGTTTACAACAGTCCTATATATAGTGTTAATCAGTCAACAAAGAAGTTCAGCACATGGCAAAACATTCTCCAACTAGATTTTAGTAGTTAATACAAAAGTGACCCTTCTTCTATTTAAATTAGTAAAGGCTAGATAATCTACTAGCACAGAAATTATATATAAAAATCAGGAGACTTTGTAGAAGATTTTTCAGTAAATTGGTTGACATAATGTTGCCTCAGCCTATTAGGACACAATGTGCCAAGGCCTTATTCGTAGTGATTTAGGTGCGTTTAAGTAGATCCATGGTAACAATATAATTTTATATGCTTATAATATATAACTAATCGTTCAGCTTTTTTGCTCCATGCCATTGATTCAAGCGGCAACCAGGGTAATAAAATGCATTACTTTGAGGTATTTTCAACGAGAGTGAATTCTAGAAATATTAAACCTAGAAATAGGAATCTGATGGAGTTATTGCCCTAAATTCTGCGTTTATTGATTCGTAACCCCTAATCATAAACATGGAGGAATATAATTCCTATGCCAAGAAACATGAGTCCTCAAGATCGTGTAAACCGGCAACTATTTTGATTACAATTTCCAGTTGTGATTAGAATTCCCAACCAAAGAGAGGCTTCCGTTCTAAATCGAACCTTTAAAATCTAAATCAAAGCTACCACTAAATAGACGCCCCCATAGCACATCAAAAGCCAAAGAAAATCCACAATTTTGCAAAAACCAGTTCGGTTCTTCCGCGGCAAAACATTATCTCTTACGAAATGAAATCAGGCTGTCCAAAGTATATATAATTTAGGGGTAAAGGAAGACATGAAAACGGTTGAGCGAATACCGGATGTCGATGTGAAGATCTCATCGGCTGAAACGGCGTTATGGAAGCGATCGTGGGGCAAGAGAAGAAGAAAGAAGAGGAAGCCGGCGCAGAATCTCGCGGTTCCCATCGAAGGGAGAAGAGGATTTCCGGCCTCCGGCTTTTTTGGGATCTCTTGTCGACCGGGCGCCGGGGCCGCGGGTTGGCGTGCAGGCGATGGTGGTGGCGGAAGCAGTGGCGGTGTAGGTAGAGTCGATCAACGGCGGAGGTGGAGGCGGAGCAGAGGCCTCGCGGACAGAGAGAGAACCGTATGGGGTCCGGGCTAAATCTGCACGCCCTGCCGACTTATTTTATGAAGTTTGAGATTTTGGGACTTGAGGATCATACCAGGTTCATTCTTGGACGTATGAATAATTTTCTATGCAGGGGTGACAGTGATATGGATATTATCCGTTTAAATTTATTTTTTTATTTAATTAATTTAAATATAATAAAAATTTAAAAGTTTAATTAATATTTATTTTTATATTTATATTTATAAAAAAATAAATATAATTTTTTTATTTAAATAATATCTGTATTCGTATTTATATTCATTAGATGAAATAAATATAGATACAGATATATTAGTATCCCATCCAATCTTAATCATATTTAATATTTTGAAACTCATATGTGATTGATTTATGAGTAGGGACTACGATTTAATTTTTCTCGGCTACCCTATCTGTTGGTTTCAACTTTCATGTGAAGTCTTTAAGAGTTAAAGCTTTTGGATAAGATCAAGAAAAGTCATACATAACTTAATATCTAACAGTGACCTAAAAGTGGGTTTTTCAAAAAAAAAAAAAAACTATTTTGGTACTAATTTTGCAAGGAAAGGATAGATTTTTATTTTAGGACTGGCCCACATTTTATCATTGCCATACTAAATTGCCTTTGCATAATCAGTGGTTCTCTATTGTATTATAGGGCCGTGTAAACATCGAGGGCAAGCGGGCAAGATTATGGGAGGAGAGGAAGAATGGCATCCAAGATGGTAGCAGAGAAAAATAAAGCCGATCAAATATAGGACCAAGCCAAATTTGGGTCGGGCTCCATGGTATAAATTAGATTCGATGTTTATGCCCATACTCACTCCAAACCAGACATCGGGCCTCCCAATGGGCCCAATATTAATATCTCAATTAATATATAGTATAAGATTTTATTATTATAATATATAATTAGTTAATATAATTAATTTATATTATATATATTATTATCTTAGGCTTAGTCGGGTCAATTTTTATTTTCTCCAAGCCTGAGCTAATTTTTGGATCGGACTTTTTTTTTTTTTTGTGCCCAAGCCCATATTAGAGCCTATTTTTAGTATTCAAGCCCACCAAATTTTTGGCTAGGCTACGTAATATGTCAAACCCATGATTAGCTCTAGAGAAGAAAGAGATAAGGTTGATGACGAGGAATAGAATGCCAACAAAATAGGTAAAGTCATCAAAAATAAGGCAGCCATACTGGTGGGCATAGGGGAGGGTAGAAAGGGCATTGTAGAGGAGGTGATGGTGTACATAAAGGGGCAAAATGGTGAGAGTGTGATGATTGAAGATGAGTTGTTCTTGTAGATTAAAGAAAAGCTGATCTCGAAGAAGAGAAAGGAGAGGAGCAAAAGGTGGATGGCAAGTGCAAGGTCGAGGAGGGGCTGTTGGTGGGCTAGTGATAAAAGTGGAATGGAAGTTGCAACCAATGAAGAGGGCACTAATGCCAATGAGGGGATGCATGGGTAGGGAAAGAAGACATAGGCATTGCAGTGAGTTTTGGAGGATATTCTATTTGTATTGATGCATATATATGGATTGATATGTATATACTATTTTATTGATATACATCTTTTAACAAAAGAGACACAAAACATATAGCAAAGCGCATGTCTTTTTCAAAAATGTATCTTTTTATTTCATTCACTATCCACCTACTACGAGGTCAATATAAACACCCATAGCCTTGTTTCTGGGTGATATACATATTATCTAGTCAAAATATTTGTTGCATATGTTTATTTGTCATATAACATGTAAGTCATTCTGATGCACATATATGTAATATTCAATATATAGTATGCGACTTGATATATACTTATATTTTTGGTTGCTTTGTGTATGATCTCGATGCATGCTTTTACTTGATACACCTATATCCTTTCTTGATACTCATTTATGTTAAATATCTAGTCTCCAATGTATATGACTAGTATGGGATGTGCAGATAATTACAAATATATATTCTTGATAGACATTTATTATATATGGCACTTATATTTTACTATCAATATTATAAATCTTCCTTTGAATTCCTAAGTAATATTTGACAAAGGTCAAACTAGTATCTGTTCTAAAATTCATGTGTAGTTCCTCCATTGAGACAATTAGCACCTCCATATATTCTTCTTTCCCTACTCAAATCATAGCCCCTTATAATATTGTCTCTCTTCATCAGCCATGGTGCTTGTTTTATCTTTTTTTTCACTATCTTCCATTCGATCTCTTTTCCCTTTTCGCTCTCTTTCTCCTTTATCCTCTCTCTCTACTGATCTTTCTCCCCTCTCCTCTCTCTCCCATCTGATCTATCTCTCCTCCATTCAATCTCTTTCCCCTTGTCACTCTCTCTCTTTTATCCTCTCTCTCCCTATTGATCTTTTTTTCCCTCTTCTCTTTTCCATCTGATCTCTCTCTCCACTCTCCATTTTCTCTCCTCTCTTTCCTTTCCCCATCCTGGTCTCTCTCCCCTCTCCTCTCTCTCTCTCCTTCTCGATATCTCTCTTCCCTCTCTTCGATCTCTCTCCTCTCCTATCTCTCCCCTCTCTTGTTTCTCTCTCCATTTGATCTCACATCCTCTCTCCTCTCTCCTACTCTATCTTTCTCCCCTCCTGCTCTTTCTCCTTTTGGACTTGTTTGGGCTAGGATTTTGAAAAAAAAAAATGGTTCTCATTTCTGTGCTAGGCCTAGCTGTATAGAAACCTAAATAGGTTCTAGCTCTACTTGCCAAATGCTCTCCCTCCTTTGCCTTGGCCTCACCCACCATGATGTTCTCCCTCCTCCTCTATGAGATCAACCCTCTCTTGAAATTACAAGAATACGGCTTCCCTCCCTTGCTTTTGCTCCCACCACTTCGAGTCATCCATAAATACTAGTACCCTCGTCTGCAAACTCCTCACCATCCTCCTTCACATCCATTGCTCCAGTTGCCTCACTTTTGTCTACATTTGCACCTGAACTGCTAACTATGATTACTTCAGTAGTATCTTATGTCTCATTTTCAACTTCTTTGCTGTTCTCTAGGATACTATCCTTATCCATGAACTCTACCAACTCTATTGTAACTTCTCCAATAATAACATCGCTCCTTTCTTTGGTGGCCTCCTATACCACATTAAGCTAATTTTGAATGTTATATCTATTAGTACACAAAGGACCAAATATAAGATAGGATGAAAAATACTCGAGCTTTTATTGCAAAATCAATATGAAGCAATTTTTTTAACAAAATTCATAGCTTAAAAATTAACTTTTTTTATTGCTGACTTTATATGATGTTTGTAATTGAGGGACTTTGAATTGATTTAAAATATTTGATTTGAGACAATTCAATAGTCTTTTCAACGATGAAAAATAGAGCTCTCACTCTACTCTCTACTCATGCTTTTCCTCCATCTTCTTCTTGAATTCATTATAATCATCCTTAATTTCTCCTCTTTTTTCAAATGAATCTATTATTAATGGATACCAACAGTGGTTGCAGTAGACACCCCCATGATGCGTGTCTTGACACCAACTTTAATCGCTTCTGAATCTAAGATAGTTTTCTTCTCATAGAACATCATAGCATGTGCCACACATCTCATTGCTTTTGATTTAACTATATTACGATTCTTATATATAAGTAAGATTCTCTTAAACTTTCAACTTTTTATATCAAAGAAGATTGTAAAGTATCTAAATATGTATTTTATTAATTTAATAATTTTTTAACTAATTTACAATATTGAGGAACTATTTGGTTATATTGAAAATGTTAAGAAAAAATAAAAAAATAAAAATAAATAAATTTTCTAACTATTCCAATGGAAACATGGCATATATAAAAATTTATTTTCAAAATTTTGATTATATTTTTTTATTTTTTTTTAGAACAATGAAATATATCTTTGACTGCAACTGTTAATTTTTTTTTATTTTTTTTAAAATTATTTATATATATATATATATATAATCTCTAATAGAAAAAAAAGCTATATCTAACTACATTATTATTATTTTTGGGAACAATTTAGCTGCGTTGTTTAGCAGTTAGTTTGCTAATTAATGGATATATTGATTTGCCCCTTCCACGCGGCGGTAAGTGTACGGGCAAAGCATGCCAGTATTCTTCCAATTAAAAAACTTCTCCTCCGAGGTCTTCTCCTTCCATTGTCCCCCAAAAAAAATCTACCAACAAAAAGCGGAAAAGTATATTTTTGGATCTTTCTATCATCAAATTGCAGACTTTTCTCTATCTCCCCCCCAAATCTTTGTTCGTCGATCCAAATTTCCCAACAAAAACACCAGAACGGATCAAGATCTGTGGCCAAACCAAAAAAAAAAAGAAGATCCAAATCGCCTTTCCCAAATCCCAACAGCCTTTCATCTAAATTTATTCCCCGATAGCCCAATGCGTCATCCCCTCATGATCCCCTGACCTATGGCTTCCACTTACTCCCCCCTCCCCATCGCTTCTTCCACCATCGAACTCCAATCCCACCAAACCCCGACCCCCGAAAGGATTCCCACCGTAGACTTCTTCATCGAAGAAGAAGACGGCGATGACTTCGACGAATTCGACGACCTCCCCCTCATTCTCGACACCGGCTCCGGCGCCGCCTCCGCCGGGTCCGGCATCCCCAGCGCTGTCTTCAATCTCGCCACGTCGATCATCGGCGCCGGGATCATGGCCCTCCCGGCCACCATGAAGGTCCTCGGCGTCGCGGTCGGCTTTGCTTCTATAATCTTGATGGGGATCCTGTCAGAGATCAGCATCGAGCTTCTCGTCCGCTTCTCGGCCTGCTGCAAGGCCGCCTCCTATGGCGAAGCCGTCCAAGCTGCCCTCGGCCGCCCCTCCCGGATTGCCTCCGAGATCTGCATAATTGTCAACAATGCTGGGATTCTTGTCGTCTATCTGATCATCATAGGGGATGTGATGTCGGGCTTCTCCGACCATGTCGGCGTCTTCGACCAATTTCTCGGGAATGGACCCTGGGATCACCGGAAGCTCGTGATCCTTGTAGTGTTGGTAATCTTTTTAGCTCCTCTCTGTGCTCTTGAGAAGATTGATTCTTTGAGCTTGTCCTCGGCCGCCTCTGTTGCTCTTGCCATCGTCTTTGTCGCCGTATCGTGTATAATTGCCATCGTTAAGCTTGCCGAAGGCCGTATCGAGACGCCGAGGATGGGGCCGGATCTCGGGTCGAAAGCTGCGATCTTGGACTTGCTGGTGGTAATTCCGATCATGACAAATGCCTACGCTTGCCACTTCAATGTGCAGCCCATCTACAATGAGCTCAAGGGGAGGACGCCTCACAAGATGAATAGGGTGGGGAGAATCACTATGGTTTTGTGTGTTGCTGTCTATGCTTCGACAGCCATTTCAGGCTATCTCCTGTTCGGAGACGATACCGAATCAGATGTGCTGACGAATTTCGACAAGGATCTCGGGATCAAGTTCAGTTCAGTTCTGAACTTTGTGGTGAGGATTGGGTATGTTCTTCACCTGGTGCTTGTTTTCCCTGTCATTCATTTTTCTCTGAGGCAAACAGTGGATGCATTGGTCTTCTCGGGATCGGCTACTGAAAGTAGGAAGAAGATGCTGACTTTGACTGCAGTGTTGTTGGGGATTATATATCTTGGTTCCACCACTATACCCAATATCTGGGTGGCCTTCAAGTTTACAGGTGCAACAACCGGGCTCTCGCTGGGGTTTATATTCCCCTCTCTGATTGCCTTAAGATTAGGTAAGCAAGGGAAGAATTTGAGATTGGGAGAAAAGTTCTTATCATGGATGATGTTAGTCTGGGCAGTAGTTTTTAGCATTGTTGGAGTAATTGGCAATATCTATAGCCTTAGAAGCAGATCAGAATAGTCTTCATGTATATATGCTTTGGCTTTACGAGTGGGTACATGATATGGAAATTCATTCAAGTTGTTTGGATGTGCTGTGACTAGTGACCATTTTTTCTGGTCCTTAAGTACGTGAAACAACAATTTTGGTTATTATATCTGAACATAATATACTCATTACTTTGAGTGGTGTTTCTTCATGCATCTACCATGAGAGGCAAAGTATGACAACTACCATTGACTTGGATGTAAGGGAATAGCTTGAAGAGACATGCAGTATTAAATTTAGGTGATATTAGCTTTCAAACTGATGAATTCATACACATTCGAAACTTCTTTTAATGTTCTTGAGTTCAATGTTCATCACTGAAGATTTGGAGAAGCAGCTGAAAGTGGTGTTGCCCTGTTGTTGAGCAGACATGCTTCTAGAGTGGATTGGGGCATGTGCATGTCCAATGGAGGAATGGAGGAATCTAGACACTGATCTATTGGTTAAGCATTATATTTTTCTGCATCTTGGTCATCACAGTAAGTCACAGGCTTCTGTAACTTTTTTTTGTATTGTATTGATACAAATGCTTTTGCTGAATAAGAACTTTCCACATCTCTCAGCTGATTGCATCATTCAGTCTTTATGAGTTTTTCTCTTTCTTGTTTTTTAAGCTTTTTTTTTTTTCCAGAAAATTGTGTTGTAAGCTATTGAGCCAATCTCAGCATTGTAGCTGTTGTTGCATTGTTAGTGCATGCTTCAGATCCAACCATGAACTTTTATACAACTTATTAATGCAAAAGCTCCATATGTTCCTCATGAAAATCATTGCAACAATGTTCATATTGATTCTGGCTGACATCCTTAAGATCATGTATTATGGGGACAGAATGTCATTATGATTTGGAAGAGTAGAGCTTGCATGTCAGTGGAAAGTGCAGAACCATTATGTGTTGTTGCATGTGAACTCCCTGTCTCATCATCGATTTCATTGATCAACCAACTAATCCATCAGGATCTGTGAGACATAGCGCACTTAAAAATTTGTGTTTTTCCATGGATCTAAGTAGCCTATTGTAGGAGGTATGTGATGCTTCGAATCGCTAGACAGAATAGTAGATCAGCTAACCAGGTGTATCTCAGCTGGTTGGCCCCTCTCATTGGCACTTGTATGAGGGAAAAAAGGTTAGGCACTTGTATGAGGGAAAAAATGGTAAAGGGGCAAAAGGAATGCTAAACTAAGATTATCAATGTGCCACCAAAAAAATAGCTGCAACAATAGGTGATCTTTTTGCAATGAAAGGCGATTTGTATTATCGCTTTTATTGGGTATAACTTGTTTCCATTATTGATCCCAGTTTCTGATTTGTCACTCTTCTTATTCTCAACTCTTACTAATAACGTTGCTCGCATAATTTTCAGTTGGTCGGTGGATGACATGTAATATCTTGGTGTGGCATGGCAGAGAGTGCATATTGCTCCTATATGCTCGGAGATCTGAGATTCCCAGTGCTATCCTGGAATCAGTAGCATCGCAATTTCATTATTTAGGTGCTATATATCCACAACAACCTGAAATTTAAGTTTACCTCCCCCCTCCCAATCTCTCTTCCCCCAGTTTTGCCCTTCTCTTGTTGTTTCTTAAGCTTTGTCTGTAGCAAGCATGTTCGGATATGTTGTCATCAGATAGCATGCATATCAGTGAAGCATTTGTAAAATATAGGATGATTCAGGATACACCCAGAACTAATAATTTTGGGAGGAGGAATTAATTTATGTACCTCACCTGACAGGTGTCCCCTCCTTTTTGTTAGCCTGCTTATATATATATATGTATTCATTTAGAATGACAATGCTACATTTGATGATCATCCTTGGTGCAAATTTCATGAATAAATGATTTCAATTGCCAGAGATAAAATCTGTTGGTTTCCTAATTCCACTGTTCGATGGTCGCTGGCATATCAGTTGAACATATCACATCTATTCGAGCTGTGGGCAAATTGTTCAATTTCATGTAACTTTTTGCAAGCCTGGTGGTGAATGTAGAATTTTAGTACTCAATATCGACATCATGTTCAGAATTTCATTTGCCTGCATAGCTAGAATTCAGTGCTAACCTTTGCTTATGACACGAAAAGGTTGCACAGTTCAGGCTTAACCTAGGAGGATGAATCTACTAACATCCTCCAGGAGTACCAGTTAATACTTTGTTATGCAAAGAAACCAGGATTTACAGTAAGAATCCAGAATGCAAACACTGCATTGACTGTTTTCTTTAAATCAATGTTTTTGGAACTACTGACCGATATGAGCAATCGTGGTACCACAAATGGGTAACTAATGATTGCAACCAGACTTTCTTAACTAATTTCTTTCAAAAAAAAAAAATGTTAACTAATATAATATCTTAAAAAATCACTGATACAATCCTGTGGAGCAAATACAACACGGCTTGCTCACATCCGTTCCATGGGCCTAATATCTAAGCCCAGGCCCATATTTTTCCATTCGGGCCACGCCTTCTGGTCTCATCTCATTGTTCTTCCCTGCTATTAAGCATCTTGTTATGAATTTAGGATCCTTACCGGGATCAAAATATCATAGAGTACCAATGACGTATGGCATGTAATATCAGAAAAAGAATATTTGATCTATGCAAAGTATGAACTTAGAAGGGAATTTATATTTGTGATGGAAGAAGCACAAAATTCCATATCATTTAAATTTTTAGGTCCAATATGAACATAGAATGAGACAAGGCTGGGTGAGCTCTAACTTCACTATTATCAGATCTGCAGTCCTACAATGTGAACCAACTCGTTCAGAGGGTCAAGTCAAATCATGTCCCTCCTTATGTAGTTCTTAAGGGCTACATCTGGATTTCCAAATCAATTATTGCCTCGCCTACTGGATCCAATTTTGAAAAGATTCACAACCAACCTATTTTGGTCTTAAATAAGGACCCATTCCTAGCCCACAGATCTTGACTTGAGGAATGTATGGAGTCCAAATTACATCACCTCAGCCATGGGACGGACCTAGGTCCACTTAATAGTAGACGGCCGTAGGAATGATATCAAGTAATATTTAAAAGGGAAAAAAGCTATCACATGAAGGATTATTGTATGGCCAACCTTGTCACGAGGGTGTGCAATATAAAAAAAGAGTTTGCTTTCAGACAAATCTAGGATGAATCTGCCTCAATATCCCATATATATATAATAATTTTTTTTAATGCAGCTCCTATGTCCTTTGTCTCTTTCATCAACCCCACAAATACACTGCATTCTACATGGTGAGGAGACCCACAGTCTCTCCTTTTTCCATGCCGTGATTATAGCTTGGAAGTTACTCTAGTGTTGTCCCATCTCTTTTGGCACCATTTTATTTGTAGCCTGTGCTCTTTCAAAGGAAATAATTCCCCTCCTGTTGTTGAATTACGCTCGTGATCAGTACTCCATCCATGACAAGCGTGGGGTGGGTGTGTACAAGAGTGTGATTTGTGGCCTTGCCATCATGAGAGAAGCCAGAGACTTTGGTTGGTTCTCACTCCATTAGTGCAAGGAGTCCTTAAAAGCAACATCTGCAAGTATAGGTTTAATTCTTTATTTCATGCTATCCAATGTTTTGTACAAATGAGCTCCATTCTATCAGACTTCTAGTTTCAATTACATCAAAAACAGTGTTCTAGTTTCAGAGTTACGATTCCTTCATATTTCAATCGGATTTATATGCAATTCAATAGGATCAAATTTCATGTCATGAGATTTGCATACAAATGACATTTTTTTTTTTTGAAGTACATAAAAAGAAGGTTCAGAAAAAGCACTGATGGTAGGTAATTTGAGCGTTAAAAGACTTGTAGAACTATTAAAATATTCATGCTTTGGTGTTGGTCCGCAAGCTCAACTTGAAGGGTCAGAAAAAGAGAGAGGAAACCACAGATGCATTAAAAGAAGTGCAATAATATACTCAAAGGCACATCCTTACTAGAGCCCCATCTTCTTTTTTTTTTTAATTTTTTTATTTTTTTTATGATGATAACCTCAGTAGGGCTCCATCAAAACTTTTCATTTACAGGACATCCTTGCTAGTCTCCTCACTGTGAGATCTAACAACAAATTTGTCACTTACCGTTTCATTTCAAGACAAAAAAGGGGCCACATGAAGAGATTCCCCATTCTCATGATTTTTAAGTGCATAAGACATCACATAGAAGGCAGCCTCTCGTGAAAGCAAGGCTAGGTGGGTCCACTCTCATCACCTCTCTCTATTTTCTAAAGCACAAGAAACCAAGAGAAATGAGTGCAATGAACCCACTTAGCTTCATTGAGATCCTCCTTCGCTCCCTCTCCATCCTCCCCTTCCTATAAATCCTATATCACCAAACCAGCCCAAGCAAGAGCTTGAAGCCATGGACTGGCACTCATGGCTATCCAAATCCAGCCTCGAGCCATCCATCATCTATGAGTACGGCCTCGTCTTCTCCAGCAATGAGCTTGAGGAGGAGGACATAGCCCACTTCGATCATGAGTTCCTCATGAGCATGGGAATCTCCATAGCCAAGCACAGGCTGGAGATCCTCAAGCTAGCCAAGAAAGAGAAGAAGAAGAAGAAGAAGAAGAAGTCCCCTCGGCCCATGGCCAAGCTTGTCGACGTAATGAACAAGACCAAGAAGTCCCTTGCAAGGTATGCAGGCACATTGATTCATCCTAAGAACTCGGAGATCATGGTGGTGCCAAAAGGTTGGCATGACGACCAGTGGAAGGGGAGTATGCTGAAGAGGAATAAGAGGGTGGTAGTTGTGAAGCAGAACAGGTTGATGATTACGGATGGTGAAGCGAAATTTGCCGGCTTTCCTTCTCGCTCGCACAGTGCAAGCCCCATGGTTCAGAACTGCTATGAGAGCAGCACTGGGGATGATGATGCTTACTGGGGGAGCGATGCCGAGGCCATAAGGTGGGACTCTATGTTTCAAAACCTGAAGCCAACTTGAGATGCTTATTGTTTGCTTCAGCATATACTTGTCCTATGTATTATATTTTGGAAGGGTCTGTGCTCTTCCACTCTTTGCAGCTGAACTTCCAGTAGGCGCCTTGAGATATCCTACTTAATTGGCACATCTGGAGTTTGCTTTGATCATGAGATTTGCCCGGTTTGCTTTTGCTTAATTTCCACTTTTTTTGTTGATAATGTGATTGTAAGAATGGTAGATGTAAGATATTGAAATATATATATATATATATATATATATAAAGCTCAAGTTGTGGTTGAATGATTAGAAGTTGGTACCAAAATTTAGATATTAAATTAAGGCAATCAAGCATTGGACCAATCATTTGTTGTTCTCCTACTATGGTATAGGAAGCTATCCATTTGTTGGAACCAAGGGGTTTAGAAACCCGGCTGCAACTAAAAATTAACATTAGGTCTCTGTTGGTCCTGTCATGGTTGGTATATAGGTATATCTTTGGACTCTACAAAGAAAATTAAAACGAAAAGTTAATAACAATTTGGCTCACTAGTCATTTGATTTTTTTAGATTCAGCTTAGATATTCCCATATAAATTAATATAGATTTCAAATTCTTTGCAGACTCTACAAGGAATCTGAGAAACAAAATAATTAATAACCAATTCACTGATAAGTAGGCCTTTATATGTTTTTGTTCCACCTTGCTGCAGTAGACGGTTAGTTATTTCTACATGGAAATTTTGTCCAATAAAATTTTATGTGGAGTTCCACCAGTTATATATGCCTGCATATACATTGGATTATTTTTATACCCACGGACTCAGCTTACTCTTATAACCATGCTATCTAAAAATATTAATTTCATGGACTTTGCCAAACATTTAACCGTATCATTTGTCCAAATATTATTTCCAACTTTGAAACTATCCTATTCCTTATTTTATCCTAAACCATAAGGATTATATGGATCAGCACACAAGTATATATATTACCTATGTGCCATATAGATTCCATGGTAAATGATTTACATGTCATATATAATATTTTTAATAATGATATGTACATGCTTCTCAAATTAATGGGAAAAAAAAGGTATTTGTAGTAACTAAAATTAGATACTGGCAGATAGTTTTCTCTGTAGTAAATAGAGCTGGCTTAGCATCCAATAGAGAATTCAAAATTATCCAAACTTGCCAGAACTATGGGCTACAAAATGATTGGTTCTTCTTGAAATCCAACCTGTTATCCAGCTAAAAAAAAAAAAAAAAAACTAAATGCAAACTTATGTTTAATTAATTTTTGCCTACCAATTGACACCTTATGGAAGTAATTGAAATTGAATTACATTTTTTAAACGAGATGTCCAAATTAAACTAGAACAGCAGCACACGCGCTGTTTTCTAGATTTGTTTTGCCATCAACAAGCTACTGCAGAAATATTAAGTTGGCAAGCTGAGTGTCTTTAAACTGCAGAAAGAAAATTTGTTAATGCTAGAAAATAAATCAAGACATTCGAGACATTATATATTGAATTTGAGGTTCCATTCAGAAAATTCTCAGTAAAGTCTCGATTGCTAGAAACAAATGTTTAGAACTGACTCCAAAACACATATATTGATACTTCTGCTGCAATTTCGAAATAGCAAGCGCCTGAACTCCTTGTTCCCCATATCACAATTATATATTGGAATTATATAAAGTTTTCATCTATTTTTCCAAGGGAACTAGTGGGCTAGGCCGTTTAGCCCAAGAAACCAGCCCCATATTAAACCGAAAAGATATCAGTTAGTGAGCTGGGAAATAGAATTTTAAAATCAAAGTATGCAAGTCCATTGAGATAGAATTTTTCTGGGAATACTCGTACTCCCAAAAGTCAGTCGGACCTCTGGTTTGAAGGTTAGTCTGGGCTTTTGCTTTGTGTGAGCTACCCAAGTCCGCAGCTGGCTTTCGGTTAATGGGCCGTTGGGAGCCCAGGATGCGGCGGCCTCGGTTAAGCCCAAACTTTCCACAATGTTGCATGGCCCAGTCTTAATTTGTTGAAATAGTCGAGTAAATGTATTTATTCCAGCCCTTACCCCAATATTGGCTGGGCTATCTCCTATTATAGTTCTCAAAAAAAGTGTACGAGTATTAATCATAAATAAGAAATATGTATATTTCACAACATATAATGGAATGAGTTTGAGACCTAGAAGTTTTTGTAGTTGGTCCAGCTGGCTAGTGAAGTTATTCAGCGAAGCCCAGACCCAACACCCACAGTTTGATCAGAGTCCAATTGAAAACTTATGGCTTGTTTCAATCGCCTTAGACTTCGATTTTTTGAATGCGATTGAACTCCACTGCATGATCTTTGCCTATCTAAATTTAAATCCACAGTGAAAGTAACCAGTCCGACACCAAAGGAAACAGAGATCTAGTTTCGTTGACATGCTTCGTAGCAAGATCTAGTTTGGCATGTTTGATCAACATCTCTTTGCAAGCTCAGAGGGGACTCCTCAATAGGTAGATTTATTCGTGCAACAGAGAAGGTATAGGTTATGGCCTCCATTCAAATACTGCAATGTAACGCGTTGAAATCGGGAAGAAAAAAAGGCCTACAATTTTAGAATTATGAAACTGCATTTGGTTTGTGATATTGATTGGGGTGGAAGTGATTCGTTTGTGTATTCGAATCAATCTGAACGTGGATAGAAATTTAAGAATTTGACTAATATCCGTATCCGTCAAAGAAAAATAGATATGAATATGCATGACAACTATCCGATCCATATCCATATGTAACCCTATATAATTTTATATGACATTTATTATTTTTTTAAAAAAATATATAATAATATAAATATGTCATTAATTTGATTTATCATCTATTTAGTAACATCTGTGATTTTATAGCCATAAAGTTTAAAATCTAAATTATATCTATAATTATATTCATATTTTCGATATCCAAATTGTATCTATATTTGTTTAAAATAAATATAGATATAAATTTTTATATCCGAAAAACATCCATACCTCTGTTTGTTTTTGTCAAATAAAATAAATATGAATATGAATATGCTGGTATCCGATTTATATTTAATTAGGTTTCAACCCTAGATCTCTAGAAGCCACTTTAGTCTACCAGGTCCTTGGCCTTAAGCCGAAGATTTGGTCCTGTTTAGATGGTTGGCATTTATTTTTATGTTATAGAATCAAATTACTACCATTATTAGTATTATCTATCGGAGCATCAGTAAATGTAATCCAAAGGAAAACCAATGTGCCATGCCTTCTGTTTTGCTCTTCGCAGGACCCTCTAGCCGTCCTTTTTGGGTATGAAACCATGAAAAACCTAGCTGGCACGGCATGGTCGGTACGAGTTTGCGGCTGCGACGTTGACAGGGACCTAAAGAAAATTCCCAAACCGTGTATGATTGGTAAGACCGCACGAGACCCTCATCCACGACTCTTGCACCGTTTCAATGCCACATGGTTGGTTGCACATTTATTTAGTTAGTTTCATGTCCATGAATTCTTGATCAGCGTTCAACGGTCAAATGCCGACCCTCCATTACGGAGAGACCAGGAAAAAATTATTAGATCAGACTTAGTCTATAATAAATATTGTAGAATAAGTCAATCAAAAAATATAAATATTTTGAAGTTGTTAAACAGCTGTGTTGAGAACGTTGCAGCAGCTGTCGTGGCATTTTTTCATTGACTTCATATACAGTATTGATCGTAGACTAAATTTATCTAATAATTTCTTGAGGTCAGCAATGCAAGTGATTTGTGGTGTGTGATGCTGAGTACTGCTGTAAAAGCCCCTAATAAACTTGCATTTATTAGTTAACACCCTCTCCTTTTAATTTTATATAAATATAGCCAAAAGATTCCAAGTTGTGTTCCATGTTTACAGTATATACAATCTATTATTAATGCTCTTTCTTATGATTTATTATTCAAGCTTTGGCGATTCATACATCTGCTGTGCTTGTAGGTAAATATGGGCTTGCATAGCAAAACTAGTACAGGAACTTGCAATCTATTTGACGACTAAGTTCAGTGAGAATCTTTTTTCCAAGTTGATCTGGATAAAGAAAGCTAAAACGTAGTGTTTTACTCAAATTCAATGCTAAAAAGTTTAATCCTAATGGGACAAGGACTTCTCATTGATAAATAGCGCTCATCCAAGTTGGCTGTAGAGAAGGGATCAGCTTTCCAGCCCACCTTGCATGTTTCTTCTCTCCTTGTTTGCCAAGTGCCAACCATAAGAACTGTTTGATCTTCCATATAAGAAATCCTAGAAGCCACCAGTCTTTCTCCTATTAGGCTTTCAGGGCACTATCTCGCGTTAGTAACGTGACCCAGTAGCCTACCTTGCAACTCTCGGACTCCATCTTCTAAGTTGGCAAACTTTATTATTTGTTTATACCAAAAAAACCTTTATTATTTGATGAGCTCCTTGCTCCAAGCAGGACTCCTAAGTACTTTATAGCTGAGGAACCCATGGGATCCTTTTCTTCGTAGATTTTTCTGATTCCAATGGGCTGTTACCGAACTGCGATAAAGATACACACCTCACTGCAAATCAACTAAAACCCGACATTAGATAGTAAGATTGGGCAGATGTAGATATACATATATCTTTTAAAGAAACAACATAATCAATGCTCATAATTCAACATATAGGTATGTTTGATTGAAAAAAATTAAACTTTGAAATAGAAATGAGAATGAATGATTTTCATTTCTAATTTGATCTCAAAAAAATAATAAAAATATCTCAATCCTCCAAAATTCAATTTCGATTTTTTCTCAATATTCATATCTTATTTTAATTATAATTTCAATTCTGATCATGAACCAAATGCCTCAACGGATGTAACTATTTCAATTTTCATTTCGATCTATTATTAATCATATTTACACCATTTATAATTGTTGCACATTTTTCTAAAAGCTATTTTATTTTCATTTTAGATCTTTCAAAAGACTTATAAAAATGCTGCAGTGAAATTTTGATCGCATACAATTAAACCTATGTTTAATATAGATGGTACCCCCAGCATGAATAGGTTCATATGTGTCACGAGGTTAATTTCATTTAGATCATTTTATTCAAATCAACCATTGCCCTTATATATATATATATATATATATATATATATATATATATATGGCTTATATGACGTTGATGGTCCTGAGAGAGAGAGAGAGAGACTATTTCTATTTGGACCTAAATTTGGTATATGGGATATCCAAATTTGTCTCTAAGGTATCGTCACGTTTAAGGGCCCAGAAACAATCATGTCCAGCATTAAGCAGTCGTTCCCATAGCACCTAATGCTAAAAGAAGACCATTTTCATTACATGATCCACCTCCATACAAATACCACTATCCCTCTATCTGTTCTCGAACGTTTGAATCAAATAATAATTTTCCACTTATATCAAAATAATAATAATAAGTATAATTATAATTATAATAATAATACTTTTCCACTCACATAGGCAAGCGGATCCACCCTTCTAATTTCATTCCAAATACAAACATTATCTCGTGGCTTTTTCAATTTAGAGGAGAATGTTTAGGTGCATGAGATTAATAAATTAAATCACGTTATTGATTTAGACCCTTCGAGTCCAAGTATCGCGGCGGGCGCGGTGTTTCCGTTGGACTGGACCGGTCAACCGGAAGTCATAAAGCAACATGGCAAAGGATATTTTTCGTCACCAAAATGGCACCTCGTAAATGCTTACCAATTTCGTGGTGGCACTCCTGTTATTTCTCTGAATTCAAGGGCCGTACAACTTTCTCACGCTCCAACGACCGTTAACCAACGGCCTGGAGACACGCCGTTGTCCTGCGCCCACAGCTTTATTCCCCTGCCTCCCATGGGCCCCGCCTAAAAACCCTAACGCCGGTTTAATCAGCTCTAAATCCAACCGTCGATTTGGTTAAATCTTAGCTCAACCCGGCCAAAGTCCACTGCATTAAGGGTCATCATTATTCGCTTTATTTACCGTCCCTGCCCCCAGATCCTTCGTCCAAAACTAGCTATAAATCCGGGGGCGCAAGGGAGCTCGGTTTGCCCAGATTAAGAGTCCATCAATGGCGGCGGCGAATTCGAGAAGATCCAATGGCTCGGTCTACTCCAGCTCCGCCGCCTTCCGGCGGTCGATCTCTCCGACCGGGGGGCGATGCTCCTCTGTGTCCTCCTCTGCCTCCGCCTTCGCCTCCTCTTCCGCCTCCAGCTTCTCTTCCAGGTCTCCCAGCTTCTTCCACCGTTCGTCCTCTCCAACCCGCGTTAACTTCGTCGGATCCGCCCCGCCGACTTCCTCCGTCCGCTTCTCCATCGACCGCTCCCTCGCCTTCTCTGCCCCGCGCGAGCGCCACAACCCCCAGCGGCGGCCGATTCCAGCAGCTCCAGCCGCCGGCCAGAGGAAGACTTGCATGTGCTCGCCAACGACCCATCCCGGCTCCTTCCGCTGCAATCTCCACAAGGGCTTCGCCGCCCACGGCGGCGGTGCCCGCCTCCACCACCAGTCGGTATCCTCGCCGTCGAACCGGCTGAACGCGCGGCGCTCGGCGATGACGAACTCGCTGGTGCGGATTGGTACGGTCGAGGGGGAGTGGGTGAGGAGGGCGCTCGCCGCCCTCATCCGCCCTTCCTCCCACCAGCAGAGGCGGAGGGCCGCCTTCCAGCCCCGGCCCAGCCGCCTCTCCATCATGTCCAAGGCCGACGATCTATGATCTCCGATCGATCGTAGATCTCGACGCAGGTTCGTAGAAAAAGAAACAAAATTTAAATCTAAGCCCTCCGTTCTCTATACCCTTTCCATAGATCCACTGCACCGACGGCGACTCGCGACTCCAATCAGAGAGGATTCCGATCTCGGCGAACGAGAGGAGAAAATACTTGGAAAAAAGAGGAATTTTTGCCCCAATTTTTTCCTTTCTTTTTTGTATCAAGGGATCGGAGATGGAATCCCAAAGGGTTGATCATATCAAATCCGTCCAATTGTACATACTTTTTGGGACAGCCGTTGATGGCCATCGAACGACAACTGCTAAATAGATCTAATACTAACGCTAACATGTTAATCAACTAATTAATTTGAAGTGGTTGTGTTAATGGTTCATTTTTAAGTCCTTGGTCACCCAATTAATTCGTTGCCTCGTATTCCTTTGCAGCGGGAAACGCCGCTACCCGTTTCGTTACCGTCGGTGGCGTACGTATTCCGTATGAGCCGACGTTTGGGATGTATCGTAGCGTGGTTGGTGTACGGTTGTTTTCCGTGTGCAGGTAATTGAGTTCTTTTTTTCTTTTTGTTATCTCTGTATATATTTTTAATTTTGTTTATTTAATTTTTAATAGCATCGTTAATATTTGTAGATCTGGTTGCTGCTTTCGTTGCAGGATCGTTTGGGTGCTCTTACCAGGGACTTTCCACAAACATAGGCAGAGCGGACTGGAAATCTGAGAGACCACTAAATAATAAATACCATTCTTATCACAAAAAATGGCAATAAATACTAAAAGGGGGATTGGTTGAACTATAACTATTATTTGACTAAAGTGGTGAAAAAGACAATTGTTTGGACAAAGAATTGATATATAGAAAACTGCAAGATATGGCGGAAGAAGAATATAAAAAAATGGTCATGGTTTCACACCAATTCCGGCAGCTTGGAAGCGGTTTACCGAGAAGGAACAGTTCTGAGTAAACTGATAAGTGGCCAGTACCGGAGATCAAAATAAAAGAAAGAAGGGCAGAGCAGGCAAGCTTGCGCCCGGAGGGCTGGGAATCCACTTGCTCCATGTACCGTAACAAGTGCTCAGGAATTATATTTTTATCACTCCTTTTTAAACTTTAGCCGGATGATGAGAATAACATCTTGATTTTATCAACGCAACTAATGATTGCCTTTTCATAATATTAAATTATTATTATTAAAAAAATATTATGATCTATTTTATTAATCCAAAATACTGAAAAAAGATTTACTAATGAATTTTGTATAAGTTGAGAGCGAGAAACCTACGAGAACCTGGTTAGCTTACTAGAGATGATGCACTTTAGCACTGCATCTTAATTCTTTTTCCCTCTTAGTATGTATATATAAAGAGAACGTGTTGGTTCAAGAGCTTCTTCTTAAATATTTAGATAGAGAGACAGTGTGTATTTGACAAGAGCAAAAGAAGAACGGGAAGAAGATTTTTATTTAGATTGGTGTGTCATGCTGACGATAGTTTCACGCTGCTCAACATGATAACACTGCCATGCGGTGCGCCGACAGAGCTTTGGACATTGGGTTCAGGACTCGCCCATGTTTGGGGCGGCGTGCAAGCTTCATTCATTCATCAAATTTTGGTTTCCGTCCTTTGGGAGGGGGTGATGGAGGATGTTTTTAATTAACAGTGCCTCTTGTGATGACTTAATCCTGGATGAAGGAATGTTCCACTGAGTCTTCGTCTTTTAATCTTTACTTAGTGTTCAGATTAGTTCTTAACTTTTGTATATTTTTTACAAGTCTTTTGGTTTTATATTTTTTTGTTTTTTTTTCCCTATTATATATGATTCTTTGTATTTTTTTTTAATTTACAATAAAGTTCAGTGAGTCATGGAAAACTCCCATTACTCTTCTCCTCATTCCAAAGAAAAAAAAAAAAAAAAAAAAAAGTGGTTGGATTGTCGTCCCTCTCCCCTCGTCTTGGTGCACTGATATTTCTACGGTGACGGTAGAATCGAGTGGCAATGAAAGGAACCTTCCCAATAGATATAAACCTGGCATCCCATTACTGCTACTTAGTCTATATCTTGGCTAATTTACTAAGGAGTGAGGAGAACGCCAAGTACTGCATCTTAATTAACTTATCATGTCAAAATATACTCGCACAAAAATTTCTACACTGATAAATTCCAATTCTTCTATTCTTTATTTGTCAAGTTCATTACAACAAGCCATCGTCGTCGTCGTCACAGCCACCAGTGGCCTTTATTCCTGTTGGGGGATACCCACCGACCGACCGACCGACTATCGGAGGGCCCGACCGGCTGGCGGCCCGACCGACTAAGCCCGACCGACTAACCAACGGCCCGACGGACGACTCTGACTGGCCGATCGTCGGTCGGGCGACAGGCCGACGGACGCCATCAGCGCTACTACGGCCATTCCACGGTCCATTCCGGCCCGACGGACGACTCTGACTGGCCGATCGTCGGTCGGGCGACAGGCCGACGGACGCCATCAGCGGCTAACTACGGCCATTCCACGGTCCATTCCCGACCACTAAACCCAGAGGTCTGGTAGCCGACCCACATGAAGCTCGCCGACCGACGGAGGAGTCCGACGCCACTCTGCTGGCCACCGACCTGGGGTCGGCCGACTCCACCAACCACCGTACGGTCGCCAGACGTTGTCAGCCTGACACGGACATGCGGCAATTACCTAGGGGCATTGTCCCGCCGAGAGCCGGGTCAACCCTGGTGATTAGACGGCTACACGGCGACATGACGTTTTCACGGCGGCTCTGACAGCCTACAGTGAGTTGACAGTTCCTCACTTGTCCGCGCCATTAATGACGGCGCCATACCGTGCTCCACTATATATACCGGGGAAGGCAACAGTGCAAGGGTCGATCCGCCCGTCTCTCCCACATACGCAGGCTCGCTCCTCTCTCTCTCCCTCTCTCTTTCTCAGAGCTCTCTGTCTGCATTTCACTGTTGCCCAGTCACCTCTCTGACTTGACCGTCGGAGGGTCCCCGCCGGAGCCGCCTCCGGTCAGTGCGGACTTCCTTTTGCAGGTGCACGCTTCCCGGCGATCGGGCGACGAGGCGATTGGCCGCAACAGATTGGCGCGCCAGGTAGGGGACAGCATGACAAAGACAAGAGCTCAACGATCGAGAGTCACTGGGTCGGCAGGCGCTCTTCCCGCCGGGAAGAAGCCTCCCCGCCCCCACCGGCGGCGGAGCCTAGCTCTCCCGCCCTGCAGTGACCACGGAGGCCCAGATTGCGGCCATCGTACGGCAGATGACCGTACTGACCGACGCAGTCAAAAGCCTCCAGCAACAACCGGCGGCCCGACCTATGCCTTCCAGGAGCAGCCGCCGACGGCCGCGCCGACCCCTGTCGCCTCCATGCGAGCGCTCCCACGGAGAGGAGGAGGGGCGACCACGGCGCGACGACCGACGGTCCCAGCGGCCCTCTCCTTCCCCGTTGGAACGGGCGAGGAAGGAAAAGCGGCCGCGCACACCGTCGGCCTCTCTTTCAGAATCCTCCGGAGGCTCCACCCCTGGGGTCTCCCAGCATCGACGAGCGGACGACTACGAGCGACGGTTCGAGGAGATCGACCGCCGACTCGCCCAACTGCAGATGGACGGCCAGAAGTCTTCGAACGACGTCGACTTCCAGACCGCCCAGCCTCTCTCTCGACTGGTCCTCGATGAGCCGATTCCCAGTCGGTTCAAAATGCCGAACGTGGAGCCATACGACGGCTCCACCGACCCAGTCGACCACCTCGAGAGCTATAAAGCTCTCATGACGATTCAAGGGGCAACCGACGCTCTTTTTTGCATCGGCTTCCCCGCCACACTTCGCAAGGCTGCCAGGGCTTGGTACTCCGGTCTTCGATCGGGCAGTATCCATTCCTTCGCGCAGCTCGAGCACTCGTTCGTGGCCCATTTCAGCACCAGCCGAAAGCCGCCGCGAACGTCGGATAGCCTTTTCTCCCTCAAGCAGGGGGAAAACGAGACGCTCCGACACTTCGTGGCGCGATTCAACGCGGCCACGCTCGAGGTCCGGGACCTCAACGAAGACATGGCGGTTTCAGCCATGAAGCGGGGCCTGAGGTCGTCCCGATTTACTTATTCTCTGGACAAGACCCTCCCCCGAACATACGCCGAGCTACTGGAGCGCGCATACAAGTATATGCGCGCGGACGAAGGAGCGTCCGACCGACGCTTGGTCGAGCCCAGGGTCCGAAGGAGAAGCGAAGAAAAGGTCGGGAGCCCGCCGAACCAAGCAGGCCCCCGGCCAATAGTCGGCTTTCTCCACCCCGACAGATCCAAAAATCACCCCGCCGACAGACTCCGAGGCCGGTGCGTCCCAGGTATGACTCCTACACTCCTCTCTCCGCTCCCCGTGCGCAGATCTTGATGGAGATCGAAGGGGAAGAATACCTGCGACGGCCTCCGCCTCTGAAGGCAAAGGGCCTCGACCATCGGAAGTACTGCCGGTTCCATCGGAGCCACGGCCACGACACCGAGCGATGCATCCAGTTGAAGGATGAGATCGAAAATCTCATCCGCCGGGGGTATCTCGGCAAATTTCGAAAGGGTCCGCCGACCCGACCGACTGCCGATCGACGCCCCCAGCCGACTGAAGAGGCCGACTAACCAGCCGACGGCTGGAGTCATCAACATGATCTCCAAGCGGCTGGGATCGGGGACGTCTACAGGGGGGAGCCGACGAAAAAGCCGCGCCCGGACGACGTGATTACCTTCTCAGAAGACGACGTTCGGGGCATCCAGACTCCCCACGACGACGCTGTTGTTGTGTCGGCGACAATAGCCAATTATGATGTAAAACGAATTTTTGTTGATAATGGAAGTTCGACAAATGTTTTGTTTTACTCGACCTTCTCCCGAATGCGACTACCGACTGATCGACTTAGTAGGGTCTCCACGCCCTTGATCGGCTTTGCCGGAGACACCGTCACGACAGAAGGAGAAATCACCCTGCCCGTGACGGTCGGTACCGAACCACGGCAAAGCACAGTCTCCCTCATTTTCGCGGTCGTCCAAGTTCCTTCGGCCTACAACGCCATACTCGGGCGACCCGGATTGAACGCCCTCAGGGCGATCGTCTCGACGTACCATCTCCTTGTTCGATTCCCGACCAAAAAGGAGTCGGGGAGATGCGCGGAGATCAACAGCTCGCCCGACGATGCTTCCAAATCTCCGTCCAAAGCGACGAGACAAAGGATCCCCTGACAATCGACAAACTGGATCAACGGGAGGAGGAAGAGCGGGGTTCGCCGGCCGAGCAGCTCGAGGCGATCCCGATAGGAGAAAATCCCGACAGAAAAGTTTGGGTCGGGTCTCAATTGCCCGACACCGAACGCCACCGACTGGCGGAGCTGCTGACGGCCAACGCCGACATATTCGCATGGTCGGCAGCAGATATGTCGGGCATCCCTCCAGAAACAATTACTCACCGACTCAACATCGACCCGACAATGAAGCCGGTGAGGCAGAAGAAAAGGTCCTTCGCCCCAGAAAGGCAGAAGGCCATTGACGAAGAAGTGGACAAGCTGCTCGAAGCAGGCTTCATTCGGGAATCCACGTATCCCGATTGGCTCGCCAATGTCGTCATGGTCAAGAAAGCCAACGGGAAATGGAGGATCTGCATCGACTATACCGACCTCAACCGAGCATGCCCGAAGGATAGCTTTCCACTCCCGAAGATCGACCAGCTGGTGGATGCGACGTCCGGATTTCGACTGCTCAGCTTCATGGACGCCTTCGCCGGGTACAATCAGATCCGGATGGCGCCTGAAGACGAGGAGCACACCGCGTTCGTGACCCCAAGGGCCTCTACTGTTATCGGGTGATGCCCTTTGGATTGAAGAATGCCGGCGCCACCTACCAGCGACTCGTCAATAAGGTCTTCAAAGACCAGATCGGGCGTAACATGGAGGTGTACGTGGACGACATGCTGGTAAAGAGCACGCAGATCCCGGACCATGTTCAGGATCTCGAGGAGACCTTCCGCACCCTTCGACGACACCGAATGAAGCTCAACCCGACCAAATGCGCTTCGGGGTGACCTCAGGGAAGTTCCTCGGATTCCTCGTTTCTCAGAGAGGGATCGAGGCCAACCCTGAGAAGATAAAGGCGATCCTCGACATGCGTCATCCGAACACCAAGAAGGAGGTCCAACAGCTGAACGGAAGAATCGTCGCTCTTAGCCGATTCATTTCCCGATCAGCTGAAAGGTGCCTCCCGTTCTTCAAGACCCTGCGCCAGGCGAACGGTTTCTCTTGGTCGGATGAGTGCGAACAGGCCTTTGAAGACCTGAAAAGGTACTGGCTTCCCCGCCGCTGCTCGTAAAGCCGCAGGTCGGGGAGACCTTGTATCTCTACTTGGCCACATCTTCTGAGGCGATCAGTTCGGTGCTCGTTCGGGAAAACGAGTGCCGAACCCATCAGCCCATCTACTACACCAGCAAAGTGCTCCACGGCGCCGAAGCCAGATACTCGGAGACGGAAAAGATGGTTTTCGCCCTGACCGTCTCCGCGCAACGGCTCCGACCATACTTCCAGGCCCACGCCATCGTGGTACTCACCAACCAGCCCCTGAGGGCCGTACTGCGCCGACCCGACACATCCGGACGACTCGCTAAGTGGGCGATGAAGCTTAGCGAGTTCGACATTCAGTACCGACCGAGGCCTGCCTTGAAGGCTCAGGTCTTGGCCGACTTCATCGCTGAATGCCCGACGACCGACCGAAGGTCGGGAGCTGAAGGCCCGGGACGAGATTCGGTCTCTGAGCCAGACCCGATCTCCACCTGGGTACTCACATCGACGGAGCCTCCAACGCTCAGGGAAGCGGGGCCGGGCTCCTGCTCACGAATTCGGATGGGGTAGTCACCGAATACGCCCTCCGGTTCGACTTCAAGGCCTCCAACAATCAAGCCGAATACGAGGCACTCCTCGCGGGCTTGAGGATGGCGAAGGAACTGGGCGTCGACAGCCTCCGGGCATTCTCCGACTCTCAGCTGATCGTGGGGCAGGTCAAGGGCGACTTCGAGGCGCGAGATCCGACCATGATCAAGTATCTTCAGAAGGTAAAGGATCTCGTGGCCCGCCTCGAGCATTTCGAGATCTCCCACATCCCCAGGACGGAGAACGCCCGTGCCGATGCTCTCTCCAGATTGGCAACGTCGGCCTATGATTCTTTGGGTCGGACGTTTGTCGAAAACCTCCAACAGCCGAGCATCGATCGGGTCGAAGAAGTACAGCAGCTAACGTCTGAACCAAGTTGGATGGACCCGATCGTCCGGTACCTGTCCGACGGGACCAGTCCCGAAGATCCCGCGGAGGCCAAGCGACTCCGATGGTCGGCGTCGCAATATGTGATCATGGACGGCCGACTCTACAAGAGGTCGTTCTCCCTCCCTCTGCTCAGGTGCTTGGGACCGACCGACGCTGACTACGCCCTCCGAGAGGTTCACGAAGGAATTTGTGGGAATCACTTGGGGGGCAAGTCCTTAGCCTTCAAGGTCTTGCGACAGGGCTACTACTGGCCGACCATGAGGAAGGATGCGGCAGAGTTGGTCCGAAGGTGCGAGCCATGCCAGAAGTATGCCAATATTCAGCACCAACCGGCCAGCCAAATCACTCCCATTGTCGCTCCATGGCCCTTCGCTCAGTGGGGAGTCGATATTCTCGGCCCCTTCCCACCGGCGTCAGGCCAGAGGAAGTTCATCGTTGTCGCCATCGACTACTTCACGAAGTGGGTCGAGGCCGAGCCCTTGGCGCAGATCACCGAGCGGAAGATGGAGGACTTCATCCAAAAGTCCATCATCTTCAGGTTCGGATTGCCGCGCACCATCATCACCGACAACGGACGGCAATTCGACAACCAAGACTTCAAGGACTTCTGCGCCAGGTTCCACATCCGTCATCGACTAACTTCAGTCGGGCACCCACAGTCCAACGGTGAGGTTGAGGTGACGAACCGAACCCTGCTCCATGGACTCAAGACCCGACTGAACGAAGCCAAAGGTCTCTGGGTCGACGAGCTGGGCTCCGTCCTATGGGCTTACCGAACGACCCCCCGTGTCCCGACCGGGGAGTCGCCGTTCAGTTTGGCCTACGGGACAGGCTATGATCCCGCTCGAGATTGGCCTGCCGTCTTCAAGGGTCGAGCAGTACGAGCCGGACAACTCCGAAAGCCGGAGGGCCGACCTAGACCTTCTCCCCGAACTGCGAAATGAGGCTCAAATCCGAATGGCCTCATACCGACAGAGGGTCGCCCGGTACTACAACGCTAAGGTCAGACCAAAGCTCTTCAGGCCTGGCGACCTAGTCTTGAGGAAGGCGGAAGTGTCGAAGCCCTTGGACCAAGGGAAGTTGGCTCCCAACTGGGAAGGACCCTACAAGGTTGCTGACACCTTCGGGCCGAGGCCTACCGGCTGGAGACCCTTGAGGGGAAGCCCATTCCCCGGACTTGGAACGCCGACAACTTGAAGCTGTATTACCAGTGAATTTTGTGGTTGGAATACAAGTTCAGTTTTAAATTTCGGAGTCCTGATCCTTCGACGTTCAACGATCCATCGGCCCCTTACCAGGACCGATGCACCTACGGGAGTCGATACTCCTTCGACGTTCAACGATCCATCGGCCCCTTACCAGGACCGATGCACCTACGGGAGTCGATACTCCTTCGACGTTCAACGATCCATCGGCCCCTTACCAGGACCGATGCACCTACGGGAGTCGATACTCCTTCGACGTTCAACGATCCATCGGCCCCTTACCAGGACCGATGCACCTACGGGAGTCGACAGCCCGCGCGATTGTTGTCGCGACTTCCGACCAGGCTGCGGCCGGTCGAGGGATATTCGGCTTACCACCGTTTTCACACAACGCGACCTTAGTCGCACCCACAGCTTCCCGACCGATTGACGGTCGGTCGAACGACATCCGGCTTGCTACCATATGTCGGACGACACAGAACCCGACGCAAGAGCTTGGGGATCCGACTTACTATCGCTCCCCCGACACTGCGCCGGTCGATGTTCGACTGAACGCATCTACGGAAGTCCGACTACCGAACCTTTACCAGGTTCGGTCGGCTCCCGACTTAACAGATGCGCCCGACCGGCGACTTCAACTATTGGAAGCCGACCTAAAGTCGGGACACAAGCTACTTCGGAGCTGTGCAAGTCGGTTAAGTCCTACCGACTTACCCGAGTTGGCGACTTCTCTAAGTTGGTAACTAGGGTTCGACATTACAGCAATAAGAGACATTTCAAACAAAAGACACAAGAAAAGACAATTTCATTCATTGATCGAAGGAAATTACAAAGTCGGGCCGAAGCCCGATTACACGTATTTTCAAAAAGAAACAAAAGAAGACGGTCGGCTGGACCGATCATTCGTCCTGGTTGATCTCTTCGACCGACGGAGGATCGGGAAGGATCGGCGTCTCGACCGTGAGCGGCGCTGGGTCAACGGCAGAAGGATGTCCTTCAGTCGGCAAGGGACCTTCGGTCGGCTCCTGCTCCGGGACGGCTTCCTCCGCTGGGATGACGCCTCCCGACAGCTGGTCGGCCTCCTCTTCGGCTCCCTCCTCTTCGGCGAGTAGCGGGACGACTCGGCTGACGTCCACCTCCGGGTACAAGGCATGGACGGCATCCCGACCGTCCTCGAACCCGACCCGGTAGGAGGCGAAGCCCGACTCGAGCATCTCCTCCTTGTACCGGTCGGAGGCCCGGAAGTCCTCAACCGCACGATCGGCCGACTCCCTCGCCGACCGTGCCTCGTCCTCAGTGTGGGCCAGCTCCTCCCTCGCCAACTCCGCCTCGGCCCTAGCAATTTCGGCGTCGATCTGGGCGATGGACAACTCCTCTTCGGCTTCCGCGAGCTTCCCCAGGCTGACCCGAAGTTGCTCGCGTTCCCCTTGGAGTTCGGAGGTGGCACCGTCCCGTTCGCGTCGAAGACGACGCACGGCCCGACCTTTGTGCTTGGCCTCCTTCTTGGCCGACTTCAGTTCGGCCATAAGCCGGGAGACCTCGTCCGTCAACTTGGCCTCCCGGTCGGCCGACTCCTGCAGTTGGTCGACCAGCCTCGCTCTTTCGGCCTCCCGCCGCCGACCTTTCTTTAAAGGCTGCCCGAACGTCGCCGAACCTTCGGTATCCGGCCTCCAACTCGGACATGGTGAAGATCAGCTGCCGACGGAAAAAAGCTTCGTCAGAATTATGTGGCAAGCAAAAATTCTTCTAAGGAAAAAGGTGACGCGAAGCTTACCTCCACCATTGTCGGGTAGAACCGCGACAGCATCTCGGTCACCTGCCGAGACCGCAACGACTGCACGTCGGTAGGGAGGAGGATCCCCTGGCACAACCTCCTCGCAAGGTTGTGGTCGGCCAAGGCCGATGCACCCTCAGGGTAGTATGCGCTGGGGGGCATTGATCTCTCCTCCTCCGAGGGCTCCATCGGGGCTTTCCCCCGATCAGCTGCCCCGACCGATGGGGCTGGCAGCGATGGGACGCTGGAGTTCGACCCGGCGCCCCCCGTTGCGCCAGCGGACGCCTCCGGACGATGTTCGGCTTCCCGAACGTCATCCGGCTCCACCCGCGGCGGCGAAGCCGCCGACACTCCTTCGGCCACTTCCTCGGTCGGCCTCTCTTCGACTTGGACAGTCGGAGCCGCGAGGGCTATGATCGGCTCCGACCCCTCGGTCGCCGACGCTTCCACGGTCGGCGGGACTGGGGTTGGTCTCTTGGAAGGGCGCGAAGGGCCAGCCCCCGACGCTGGCCTCTTCCTCGCGGCGGCAAACTGACGAATCTCGGCATCGGTCGGCCTCATCCTCGGCGGTGTCCCTGCAAAACCGACCAGTGTCAAAGGCCGGACCAGAACTACCCTAAAGCCGAACAAAAAGAAAAGCTGGGGGATCGGGCGATACCTATTCGGGGGACCAGACTCAGGCCGGCATCATAGAGAGCTTGCTCGGTAACAAGCTCCCTCTGCTTCGGGACCGACATGTCTTTGAGTCGGTGGAAGTCCTCCCGGTCGTCCGCGTCGACCCGACTGTTGTCGTTGGCCTCAGTTCGGGGTACACCCCAGCGGGAAGGAAAGCCCCAAGAAGAAGAAGAAGAAACGAAAAAGAACTGGTTCTTCCATCCATGAATGGACGATGGAAGACCGGTTATGAAAGCAAGACCCTTCCGGGGGTTGAAGAGCCACCACCCTCGGGCCTTAGGGTGGGGTCGGAGCACAAAAAATGCCCGGAAGAGGGAAACGCGAGGGTTGGTCGGCAAAAGCTGACACAACAACGCGAAGGAGATTATCAGACGAACAGAGTTCGGCGCCAGCTGCGCCGGACAGAGTCCGTAGTAATCAAGCAGATTCCGGACGAACTCCGGAATCGGGAGCCGAAGACCCGGCGAAGGTCTTCGACATATAGCGCCAGGTCGCCAGGCGGAGGGTTGTTGACCCGACCGCCGGCCCCTGGAGCGGAGAGCCGAAACTGCTCCGGGATGCGATAGTGCTCCCGAAGCTGATCGACATTCGGCCCCGAAAGCGAGGAAGCCTCATCTTCCGGAGCCGATCGAGAGTCGTCGGTCGGGTTCCCCGACCGAGCTCCCTGGGTCGGTTTCCTGGTCATTATGCAGGAACCAAAAGAGCAGAAAGGGAAGAAGAAGGAGAAGAGGGGACCACGAACCCGATGGACCCTCCGGAAGTAGAGAAGAGCTCTGCCCGCGACGACCGAGAAATCGCCCGGACAGAGTTTCCCCAGCAAATGGCGAGTGTGGGTCCTGGGTCCGGGAGGTCCTATATATATAGGGACCGACGGCCGAGATGCTCCCGCGCCGACCAAAGACCTCCAGATGCGCGACGCGTGGCGCCCGCCGGTTGGCTGAGGATTCGGCGCGCTTCGTCCCGGGACGCCCGCACCGCCCTCATTAAATGCCGGAGCGGACGCCGGCCAACCACCATGACACGCGGCGCGCGGGGGTTGGCTCCGCAGTCGGCCGCCCGCGCCGGTCCGCGTTCCCGATGGGACGCCTCACCCGCGATCGGCGCCGAATATCCGATCGACTGACGCCGTATCGTCCGGCGCCCGATCTTCTGACACCGACGTGACGACTGACGACGACAAGACGTGGCGTCTGACACCTGACGCCGGCGCGACTTCTGGCATCGACTAGACGTTCGGATCACTTGGGATTCGTGAGGTGTCTGACAACGGATCAGCCGGCGGTACGGTCGGATCTGCACATGCGACAAATCCACTCCCAGTCGTCCGGTCTTGCTACCCGAATGAAGGCATCGGCCAGCTCTCCACCCGACTTAGGAGTGGAGGGGGGCAACTGTTGGGGGATACCCACCGACCGACCGACCGACTATCGGAGGGCCCGACCGGCTGGCGGCCCGACCGACTAAGCCCGACCGACTAACCAACGGCCCGACGGACGACTCTGACTGGCCGACCGTCGGTCGGGCGACAGGCCGACGGACGCCATCAGCGGCTAACTACGGCCATTCCACGGTCCATTCCCGACCGACTAAACCCAGAGGTCTGGTAGCCGACCCACATGAAGCTCGCCGACCGACGGAGGAGTCCGACGCCACTCTGCTGGCCACCGACCTGGGGTCGGCCGACTCACCAACCGCCGTACGGTCGCCAGACGTTGTCAGCCCTGACACGGACATGCGGCACAATTACCTAGGGGCATTGTCCCGCCCGGGGCCGGGTCAACCCTGGCGATTAGACGGCTACACGGCGACATGACGTTTTCACGGCGGCTCTGACAGTCTACAGTGAGTTGACAGTTCCTCACTTGTCCGCGCCATTAATGATGGCGCCATACCGTGCTCCACTATATATACCGGGAAGGCAACAGTGCAAGGGGTCGATCCGCCTGTCTCTCCCACATACGCAGGCTCGCTCCTCTCTCTCTCTCCCACTCTCTTTCTCAGAGCTCTCTGTCTGCATTTCACTGTTGCCCAGTCACCTCTCTGACTTGACCGTCGAGGGTCCCCGCCGGAGCCGCCTCCGGTCAGTGCGGACTTTCTTTTGCAGATGCACGCTTCCCGACGATCGGGCGACGAGGCGATTGGCCGCAACAACAAGGTATGCATGATTCCAGGAGAATCAGAGAAAATCTTTGTCACCGTCCTCCTCTTCTGGGTCCATCTGGATGCTACACTCTTGCAGACCACACAAAAGACAAGGATCGTAAAATTGGAAGGGTGTCATTCTACGTTAGCGTCAAGAATACGCATCAACTGTGAGAGTGATAGTAGGCTTCGAAGAATATGGAAAACAGGGTCTTCTAACCGATGAAGTCTGGTTCCACCTGGTAGAGAAATATTTTCTGCTGCAAAAAGCTTTATCAGATGTGGAAACATTGACCCAAGGAAGGTTATCATGTTTCCGACGTTTGAGATCCCAGATGACACGCATGTAATATCGCATGTCGTACTGTGCTCACCATGATACATCGTCCGTGATTTTTATCAAATTATGGTGTGTACAAGGTATCCTAAACCGTGTTGATCGTGTCATAACAAGTAGGTCAAGTAGCTTTCGGTGTCAAAGCAGGTTTAGATCGTAGTATGACTTGACTCATTCTGATTGGATGTATTAAGGACCCTGCACTGTAGATCCAAGTAGGTCAAGTAACTTGACGTGTCAAAGCAGGTTGTGATCATAGGACAACTTGACTCATTCTGATTGAATCTATATCTAGGAATCTGCACTGTAGATCCAAGACATCACACTCACATCAGAAAGAAATCAATGATGTCCCATACACGATGCACCATATATACTTGCCAGCAAATTTTTCCTACATTATGTGCACTATCGTGATCTTGCATTATGCTAATCAGCTTGTCTCCTTCTTATAAGCCAATCATTGAGACAAGCACATGGTAATAGGCTCCACAAAAAAGAGATAAGTGGTTGGCATAATGCACAGCCATGTAGAACATACAGTATAGAATATAATTTTCGTGCTTGCCACCAAACACACTCCGCGATAAACAATTGCCATTAGTACATCTCCAAAAATAGGTGAAGTGGCAGTTATTCTAAACTATACAATCTTCTGCGGTATAATATACACATCATAAAGGATCTGAATCCTAGGTATCCAGATCCTACTACTTTTCTTTTCATGGGCTTGCGATGGGCTAAAGAGTAAAGCACGTCCAAATCTAATAGCATAGGTGTAGATTTCTTAAACTAAATTTTGTATCTCAAATGAGCTTCAATAATTCAAGCTGTATGCTTAAACCTAGCCATAGCTTATCTCTTGCATTCAGAAGTTTTTTTCCTCTTTTGGGATGTTATCTCCTGACGCATTCTGTTCCTCATGAACTATTTTATGGAACATGCTCACTTGCTTGTTTGTTAGTTCCACTTTGCTGCTTAATTTGAGGTATTATATGGTTGCATACAAGTTTGCCAAGGCTAAGTGTAGTAAAGGACCGAGGGTTGTGTGAGTCTGGCGCCCACATTGAATGGTATCAATTAGCAGATCCACGTAAGCAGCACTTCTAAGAAGTTTTCAAATTGTGAGCAAGACAGTGCATGTCTCAGTATTATGCTGACATGGGATCATCTGATCAATTTGTTAGGTTTGTAGGTGTAAAACTAAAGCACTTCCACAAGCAGTGCAAACCAGCATGCCTTGTCTCAAACCTTTTGTTTATGAGTATAGTACGTTTCTATGATGAGTGATTGATTTGATTCAATGGTTTCTACCTTGAACTTTAAGAATTGGAGTATATCTTTTCCTTCCTGGATGGCATTACATCATTTCAGATTTTCTGTTTGATCTGTCAGTGAAATTATATCCCATCATGCGCGGCAAAATTACAAGTGAAACTTGTTCCCTGGACGGTAACAATCCAATCTGCAACATTTAGATCTACAAACTATCATATGATAGCCATTAGATTGGTGGTGTACTGCAGATCCACCTTATCATGAGGTACTGAAAAGTTGCTAAATAATTTTAAGGCAGGCGATCCTGTATGAGTTTGCTTACATCGACCGGGATCCTACAAGGAACACGATTAACATTCGAGCACAAATTGATTAATGCCATAATTGTTAATTATGGTGCAAACAAGTTGAGCTGAGCCAAGTAGCAAGTGCTCAGGCTTGCCTCATTGTATGTAACATACAGCATGTTTGATCAAGCTCGAGTTGAGCTTGAACTGATCTTGACAAAAGCTGTTCAAGCTCGGCTATGAACTCTTAGCTCAGTTTTTTTAGCTAGCCAACCAGAGCTTCAATTGTTTTTTTTTTTAATAATTGTCTGGCTCAGCCTTCTTATTGAGATTTAAAACTCTTGCTGAGCTTATATCATTTCCTGGATGAGGCAAGCCTAAACAGGACTATAACTTCCTTTACTGTGATGCATGACCAACTCTTGTAATCCAATAGTAAGCCACATCCAACTCCTGAAAACATCTTACCTCTCTTAAGACTGATCTTGTAGCAGTCACCATCACGTTATCACCATTACAAATAGTCTTTTGATCCGTCAATCCAGTTAGGATTGGTTTCATGATTTGGAAAAGACTAAATACGGTAGCTAGTTTTGTTGGTTATCCACGTTTTTTTATTGCTAGTAGTAGTTTGCCATTGTAGTGCTACTTTTTTCATCCCAATTACATATCCAGCAATAACAGCTTGCTGCTTTAACATGTATACCTGTTTGTGATATCATTTGTTTTTTTATTTATTGTCATTCATTATTTTTTTCGTTTGAATATATTTTGATTGAACTTTCAATGAAATCACAACTTTTCCGTAAATTATGCATTAAAACGTCTCAAATGATTCCGGAATGTTCAACTTGGACCGTGCTGCTATCCTAATGTTCCAGGGATTTGTACGTAGGCTGCTAGCTGTAATGCTCGTATTATCTTAAACGATTTTTTTTTTTTGGGTTATAGATATTCTTGATTGCTTCTTTATTACCTAAAGCAAAGAAGAAACTATGGTTGTTCGGGCATTTAAATGTACATGGCTAGAATCAGTGGGAATATTCTGGTTGCACTAGCTGTTCTTGGTTTATCATATTTTATGGAAAAGCAACAAATGATTTGACACAGCAAAAAGTATATACGGAAGCTTTCATATTCATGTTCCTTTATTTTACAACCTTATTTTTCTGATAATACTTCTTCCTCTTCTTTTAACTTCAAGTGTAATTTTTTTTTAAGTAAATTATTATTCAGTTATTATTCTCATACAATGAATAAAAGTTGGATAAATAAGTCAAGATCTAGTAAAAATTATTTTGAAAGAGTCCAAAATTTCATTAAATTTGACATTGAGAAAGGATCATGAATGAATTAGAAGATTTTTTATCTATGCCGAAAATATATAAAATAATTCTTCTCTCGATCCACGAACTATTGAAAAACATTCAGTATAGAATGATTTTGTAAGAGGATATATTGAATGGATATTTCAAGGATAATCCATATTGTTATTTTCATATAATTAACCCTCACATAAAATATAGGTCTTATATTGGAACCAGTAATCTACAAACAAATCCAGCAAGAGAAGATGATATGAGGAGTTTGCTAAGAGATTGTATCGGATTTGGTGCTGAAAATTTAGGAGGTTTCAGTGAAGGAAAAACTAATTTGTGATGCCCAAGGATATATATTTACTAATCCTATGCATGTTGAGAAGCCCCAAGATTTATCTAATGATGAGATAGAACATCGATACCATGATTTGTTGAAAGACTGTGATCAAGAACTATATCTGGATTGTAAAATTTTTTGAAAATTTTTTTTCTTATGCATCTATTTTATTTGAAATATTTGAATGGATGGTCTAGTAAGAGTTTTACTATTCTGCTTCAATTATTAAAAAATATATTTCATAAAGGCACTACTTTGCTAACTTTTTTTATGAAGCAAAAAAAAACTAGTAAAGAAATTCAATCTTGGATATGAGAAAATTCATAATTGTCTAAATAGATGTATGTTATTTTGAGATGAAAATACTAAGCAAGAATCATGTAATGTCTATTGATATTCATGATAGATATTACATAAAGAAGATGAGGATGATGTATTGAACGAAATAGATGCTACTCGGAATAAGAAAAAACCGACTAAACTTTGGCACTATTTTCCTTTAATACCTAGATTGGAAATGATCTATGCATCATCGAAAGGAGCTTCGTCGATGAGATGGCATGATGAAGATCATACAAAAGATGGAATATTAAGACATCCAGCTGATAGTTTAGCATGAAAAGTATTTGATGATAAGTATCTTGAATTTACCTCAGATATTCATAGCGTTAGGTTGGATTTAACTATTAATGGCTTCAATCAATTTCGGATATCAAGTTCTACTTATTGTACTTGATTGGTCATTCTGATTTATATAATTTGCCACCATGAACGTATATGAAACAATCTTCACTTATCTTATCAATAGTTATTTCAGGTAAAAAGGATCCAGATAATGATATTGATATCTTTTTGCAACCTTTAATATATGAATTGAAACAGTTATGGGAAGTATCGATGCATTTAATGCTTGCAGTGGTCAGACATTCAAATTAAGGGCAGCTCTTATTTAAACTATCAATGATTTTTTTGTATATGCCAATTTATCCGGATGGAGCACAAAGGGGCATATTGCATGTCCCTCTTATGGGGATTTTATCCATTCAAATTAGTTAAAATATAGAAAAAAGTTCTGCTATATGGGCCATCATTAATGGTTGAAAATTGATCATCCATTTTGATTTCAACAAGATGTATTAGATAGTACTATTGAATTACAATCTACTCTTATACCACCATCTAGAATTGAGGTTCTTATATAAATGCATTGTCATGAATCATAGGTATGGAAAGGTTTCTAAATATTCTAAGAAAAAAAAGAAGGGAAGATGATGAAAGCTCAACAAATGAAGGGTTGATAGAAGATGTCATTACTCGCAATCTTGATGCAAAGATATTTAAGGATCCTAACAACTTCTACGATGATAATGATCATGTAGACAAAAGTCGAAATGATGATGCCACAATGGATATATCTACATATAGAGGTGTTAAGCAATTATGAAAAAAAAATAATTTTTTATTTATCTTATTGGGAGTACAATCTTCTCAGGCATAATCTTGATGTGATGCATATAGAAAGGAATAGAGCTGAGTAAATAACCAAAAAACTAAAGAAATCCATCCAATCTAACCTAATAAACATCGGTTTCGATTGGTTGAAAGACATAAATCAGGTGGAATCAGGTTGGGATTTGTAAAAAATTGGTTATTTATGGTCGGATTTAGTTCCTACACTTTTAAACCAAATCCAACCGATGTAGCATTCACAAACTCATTTTATATTTGAGATAATGTCATTTAGACTTCAATACTTCATTCTAAAAAATACTATATCATCCATTTGGATTCATGAGAATATTAATATTGAATTATTGATGGAAACATATCAATTTAAGTAATTCTAAAATAAAATTTTCAGACATAGTTACTTTCAGATGAGTAAATCTTTTTTTTATTTTATTTTATACAGATTCAAAAATAAGTTCAAAATTTATAATTTATAAGATTTAAATTTTTTTTATATTAAATTGATAAAAAAAATAAATAAGCTTAAGTGGACCAACATTAGACTTAAAATCAATATTGGGTCAATATTGAAGCCCAAACCTATACAACCCATCCGAATCTACTATAAACTATTCGCTTTAATTTTAAATGATTTATACGTGATAAATGATCGACAACGGATTAATTTTTTTTCAATCAGATTGGATTTGATCAGGTAAATTTTTTTTTCTCAATCCGATCAATCCGACCCCATGCTTAGCCTTAAAGAAGAATGTTTATGATAATTTGATTGGAATATTATTAAATCTTGGTGAAAAAGGTAAAGATAACTTAAAAGTATGTTTAGATTTGAAAGAGATGGATAAAAGATAGGAGCTTCATCCTAAATAGCTTGCTAATGGTAAAATTTATATACCTCCTACATATTACACAATATTCTTTCGAGAGAAAGATCTTTTCCTGATATTTCTAAAAAATATTAGGGCTCCTGATGGCTATTCATTGATATTCAAGATGTGTAAATCTCAAAGAGTAAAATTTTCAATCTTAAAAGTCACGATGGGCACATTTTGATGCAAGATATTTTTTTTCACTAGCTTTAAGGTCATCAATGCCAAAATAAGTTATTTCTATTGTTGCTCAATTATCATCATTTTTTAGGTCATTATATTTCAAAGTCCATGATCTATGAGAGCTTGATCATTAGAGTCTAGTGTTACACTTACACTTTGCCATATGGATAAGATCTTTCCTCCATAATTTTTCACTATTATGGTTTATCTACTTTTCATTTAGCTGTAGAAATAAAACTTAGTAGACTGGTGCACTATAGAGTTTACTTATACTTAGCGATGCAATAAGCAAGCATCAAAAAAATTGGTTCCACTCTACATTTGCCGATGCATTTTCGACACTTTTAAAAGCTCGATAAATTATTTTGTGATACTGAAAAGCATCAGAAATTTATATTTTTTGCATCGAGAAAAATCAATTTTCTATAATGGAAGCAGTTTGTGGAAAATGAAAGAACTGGTTGGACACGAATT